>NC_143162.1:28272424-28575454 GCF_047325235.1 Durio zibethinus
CCATGTAGGTAGTATGGTAAAGAGAAACAGACGCTAGCTAGGCAGTAAAAGCCAAAAGTTAACAAGGAGGAATCACAGCTTGGCAGCAACTGCCACTGTGAAGCTTCCTGAATTCTAACGTCTATAAATCTCTTTATAGCAAGTTCCAGTAGTGTAAACAAATCAGATCTCTTTTCAACTATAAAAACTATATAAAATACTATATATAATCATATTGTAGGCCACCTTTTTGTTAAAGCAAACCCAGAATTCACGTGCTGGCTGTAAGTATATGTAACAGAATTAGTTTTTAGTATATACATATATATTTTTTGGGATAAAGATATTGCTTATGTTATCAGTATCATCATTGTAAATGTATTTATTGTTTCTTTTTTCCTCGCTTTATTAATTTATTTATCTTTTTATTTTTTGGGTGTTTACTGGCTTTATAGTGTTCTGAGGTGCAATTCCTGTGTGTAAAGATAAAGGGTATTTTGAGATGGGTCTGTGGAACAAGTTTTGTGGGTTTTTGTTGAGTATTGCATTGCTGCTGGGGTGGGTGGTTTTGGGAGTGAAAGGGTATCCAGCAGAGGATCTGGTTGTGAAATTGCCTGGTCAGCCTGAAGTTGGGTTTAAGCAGTATGCTGGGTATGTTGATGTGGATGTCAAGGCTGGGAGGAGCTTGTTTTATTACTTTGTTGAAGCTGACAAGAACCCTGAAAAGAAGCCCCTCACTCTCTGGCTTAATGGAGGTTGGTTATTTGCTTTTATTCAACTTGAATCTACTCGTTGTTTTGAAACTTCTGTTGTTTCTCGATTGAATTATGAGTTTTATGTGAAATATGTTGCATGGTTGTCTGTTGATGAGTATCATTAACCTTTTTCTCAAAAAGTAGCTTTTGACAATATTACCTTGGGATGGAAATCAGCTGCATAATAGATAAATTGTGACTGCAATTCACTAAAAAAAATAGTAAAGAATTTGCTGCTGCTCCAGATGATTGCTGATAAGTTGATTCAAAGAGATGGATGATATGTTATGCTCTTGTAAGTAGATGATTCTGTTTATATTCTTATCCTCAAATTCCATTTCAGGGCCGGGATGTTCCTCCATTGGTGGGGGTGCTTTTACAGAATTGGGTCCGTTTTATCCTAGAGGTGATGGCCGAGGCCTTCGAAGGAATTCTTTGTCCTGGAATAGAGGTATAAAAATATGCTTATAGCATTTAAATGCAATAAACTTCAGCATTTAATTATAATAAATTCAAATTTGAATTATACTCACTTTCTTCTTTTCTCCCCCCTTTCTCTTAATAGCATCAAATCTCCTGTTTGTTGAGTCCCCTGTTGGTGTAGGTTGGTCATACTCAAATACTTCTTCAGATTATTATAGTGATGATGCATCCACTGGTAATGCAACTAGATTAGAACCGATTATTTTCTCTTCAACCTATTCTAAAATAGAGTTTTCGTAGCAATTTTTTTTAATATTAATTGAAGTTTCTTATATTAATTACTCTTGTTCTTGGCAGCCAAGGATATGCATATTTTCATGATGAAATGGTATGAGAAGTTCCCAGAATTCAAGTCCAGGGAATTGTTTCTGACAGGAGAAAGTTATGCAGGTTTGCCATTGCAATGAAGTTTCAGTTCTAGTTTTTTGTAATTGTAAGGCAAATTTGTTCAATTGCACAACTTTTTCTCTATTTTGAGATTTTATAAAGTTCTTATGAAAATGAAAAATAAGAGGAATCAGTTGTAACATATCAAAAGCATCTCTTGCTACGAGTCCCCTGATCCTTCTTAGGTAATTCCAGTCATCATCACAGTTTTCAACAAAAACTGCTACTTTATTTGTTCCCAAGAGAAATTTTTACTTCAGAGAAACATTGCAGAAAGTGCCTGTCTAAACAAAATGTTTAAACATGGCAAATCAGTTGCAATAACTAAATTTTATGTCCAAAATAAGTCTTTTATCATATCAAAATAGAATATTACATATTTGAGTAAAGATTTCTTTGGCTTTGAAAGATGAACAGAAATTTTCATGTTTGACTTGGTACAAACTGAAAGTAGTGTCGTATTTCAGGCTGTAATCAGAACATTTTGAACCACTTTTTATTTTTGCTTCTTTTATCTTAATTTATCAGTTTTACAGTTTTATTACATGGTATAAATGTTGTTATACAGGACATTACGTACCGCAGTTGGCTGATGTTCTACTTGATCATAATGCACATTCATCTGGCTTTAAGTTTAACATCAAAGGAGTTGCTGTAAGAAAACCTGCACTGCATTACTTACCTATGGCTATGTTCTTTGATAAGAAACAAGAAAGAGAAAAAACCAATGAAAAACTAATATTTGGGACTTGCTGTTCTTCGCCTGATTTTTTTAACAATTCCCTGTGCATCCTTTTCATTTAGATTGGGAATCCCCTTCTCAGACTTGATCGGGATGTTCCAGCAACATATGAATTCTTTTGGTCGCACGGGATGATTTCTGATGAAATTGGCCTTACCATCATGAATGAATGTGATTTTGATGACTATGTCTTTGAGAGTCCTCATAATGTATCCCAGCCGTGCAAACAGGCCATAGCTGAAGCAAATAGCATTGTTGGTGATTATATAAATAATTATGATGTTATCCTAGATGTTTGCTATCCATCTATTGTAGAACAAGAGTTGCGATTGCGGAAGATGGTATTGTTTTCTTTTCCCTTTATTTGCTTTCCTTTTATTGTCCCATTGTAGCATGTTCTCCCTTGTTCACCTTTGCAATGATTCATTTTCCAAATATATGCAGGCCACTAAGATAAGTGTTGGAGTTGATGTGTGTATGACATATGAACGGCGTTTATACCTTAATCTCCCTGAGGTTCAGATGGCACTTCACGCGAATCGCACTAAATTATCTTATCCATGGAGTATGTGCAGTAGGTAGGTGAATTCGTCACTCTTCATCTTTTTGTAAACTGCAGAGGGGAAATGACTACATATTGCATCTTAAAATTTAACCGATACTAGTTTTCTATTTAGAATTTGTGATGATCCTTTATGCTAAGATACGAGATTTAACTGATGTATTTTGTTTTCTGCACTGAAAGACAATTACTGTACAGTGATACTGATGGTAACATAAACATCCTTCCTATTCTCGAAAAGATTATCCAAAATGGTATTCCTGTTTGGATATTCAGGTGAGATCCAAAATGCTATGGATTTTTTTTTTTGTTTTTTGAATTTCTTAACTTATTTGATTTATAGCGTGGTTGCTGAAACATATAATTGTCAAAACTAATAATTGCAGTGGGGATCAAGATTCTGTTGTGCCACTGCTTGGCTCGAGAACACTCGTCCGTGAACTGGCTCATGATTTGAAGTTCAAGATTACAGTCCCATATGGAGCTTGGTTTCACAAACGCCAGGTTCTTAACGCATGCCGGCTAATTTAAAGAGTTTGCTTTTACTGTTTGCACCTTTCTTGAGCAATGGACATTTTCTTGGGTTAATTTTTTGGTTAGGTTGGAGGTTGGGTGACTGAATATGGAAATTTGTTGACCTTTGCCACGGTTAGGGGGGCAGCACATATGGTACCCTATGCACAACCATCAAGAGCCTTGCATCTTTTCACTTCATTTGTTCGTGGCCGCAGACTGCCTAACAACACACGTCCTTCGATTGATGAATGAGAATACTGCACCCAACAGAACAGTGTGATAGAGTTTCGAGTTTTACAATTTGCTTATCCAAAGGTAATACAAATGATTGAGTTCTCAGGGAATAAGGTGTCGTCAGAAGAAAAGAGGACACTGAAGTTACAGTAGCAGAGAGGAGAATTTGATGTGGGACTTGTTCTTCATTAAAATAGTGGCAATTATTTTATCTGATTGAAATGGATCAGGCTCTGATTAACTGATAGAGTGAATTTTTTTTTTTTTTTTTTGGATTGTGTGGAAATGTAATTTGATTCATTGGTTTAGATTTAATTGAACTGCATGCATCTCAATGAATTTATTTCCTGGAAAATATACATCAAGGGAGCTTGTACAGTTATTCAAAGAGTCGAAGTAGCTAGTGTAATCTGATTAATTGAAGCTTGTGGGTATTAAACCAACCATATCCAACTGGAACTAAATTGACAACCCGTGTCCAATTGCAAAGACAATATATTTTACCATTGCCAGCTATGTCTCTGCCATTGTTACAGAATTTATCTTCCCTTGATAAAAGAGAGTTTTATCAGTTTCGATGCCAATAATATTTTCTTTCTTAAGAGTTGTAACGGTAGTCTTTTTCAAGCCTCGGGCAATGTCCAGAGTTGTTGAGGTCCAAATCTGTCGTTCATGGTGACGTTCAACTGTAGGACTTGCTTGCTAGGGGGCCTCAATAACAAGAGTCATGCCCAAATCCGGTTACGAGGACCATAAAAAACGCAAAGAGCAATGTATATGCCATAAGATTCATACTAAGGATATGTGTAAAACAATGAAGAAAAGTCAAAAGTCATTACACATTCGACGAAATGTCTCAAACAAGAGAGCAGGCTTTAAAATTCGGCAAAATGATATATGCGCAGGGCTTGGAACTTAGGTTTTGATCAAAGAGTTGTTGGAAAATGCAATCCTTGATCTTTATGCCAAATGTGGGGATGTGCACTCTGCTGATATGGTGTTTGACGACCTCGAAAAGACAGATGTATTGGCTTGGAACTCAGTTACTTCAATTTATTCTAAACGAAGATTGGTAGAAGAAGTTGTTAAGAGAACTGGTCATTGCTGAATAGTGGAGTATTGCCAAATGAGTTCACATTTCCCGTCTGTTTGTGCTAGGTTGAAAGATGTTGAATTTGGTAGACTAGTGCATTTTTTATGTTGTTAAAATGGGGCTAGAAGCGAGTTCCTTTTGTGAAGGTGCTCTTATTGATATGTGTTCTAAGTGTAATTATGTGACTGAAGCTCGGCAGGTGTTTGATGGGTCAATGGACCTTGATACTGTTTCTAGGACATCGATGATTGCAGGTTTATATTAACGTTGGCTTGCTTAAGGAGGCGCTGAAAGTGTTTGAAAGTATGCAGAAAGCTGGTCATGTGCCTGAGCTGGTGGCTTTTGTTAGTATCATAAATGGATTTGTCCGCTTGGGTAGACTTGATGCATGTGCCTTGTTTTCCCAGATGCCCAATCAGAATATTGTGGCATGGAATGTGATGATTTCAGGGCATGCAAAGAGAGGTTATGAGGTGGAGGCTATTGGATTTTTTTCAAAATATGAGGGCATCTGGGGTTAAGTCTTCATGCTCCACATTAGGAAGTGTGTTGTGTGCGATTGCTAGTTTAGCAGCTCTGGAATTTGGCTTATCAGTTCATGCTGAGGCAATTAAACAAGGGTAAATTCTAACGTTTATGTGGGAAGCTCTTTAATCAGTATGTACGCTAAGTGTGAGAAAATTGATGCTGCGAAGAAAGTATTTGATGGGTTAGATGAGAAAAATGTTATCTTGTGGAATGCAATGCTTGGAGGTTGTGCACAAAACAGGTATGCTGACGAAGTCATTGAATTGTTCTCTCAGATGAAGGGGTCTGGTTTTCACCCTGATGAGTATACCTATACCAGTATCTTGAGTGCATGTGCTTGCTTAGAATGTCTAGAAACAGGTCGCCAATTTCATGCATTTATTATCAAAAACAAATTTGCATCGAACTTATTTGTCGCCAATGCATTGGTTGATATGCAAAATATGGGGGCTTTAAAGGAAGCAAGGCAGCAACTTGAGATTATAAAATATCGAGATAATGCATCATGGAATGCAATAGATTGTTGGATATGTGCAGGAGGAAAATGAGCTTGAGGCTTTTAACATGTTACGAAGAAGGATTTAGTATGAAATTGTGCCTGGTGAAGTGTCCTTGGCCAGTACACTCAGGAGCAAGGGAAGCAAGTCGATTGTCTTCCAGACAAATCTGGTTAGAAAAGAGCCTGGTTTAGAAAAGAGCCTCTATGCGGGAAGTGCCCTTATTGACAACATGTATGGGCCATTGGGGATGGTATGATTTGGGCTGCAAGCTACTTGGTGCTTGTAGAATAATACAGGGAGACGGCGGGCTGCGGAGAAACTGATTGAATCGGAACCCCAAAATTCTTCGCCCGATTTGCTGCTTTCTAACATATGAGAATATATGCTGCATCAGGAAGCAGGGACGAGGTTAATGCTTTGACGTGGGCAATGAGAGAGAAAAGAGTGCAGAAGCTGGATTGTCGTGGTACAGAAAACAAATTTGTTCATTGTTGACGATTAGTCTGATGCTAAAGCAGATGAAATTGAGGGAATTTTGAAGGATTTGCGAGTATTGATGAGAGAAGAGAGGCATCTATGCTATGGAAGTTGATTTATTTTTGCACAAGGAAGAATATGATTTTTTTTTTTTTTTATATTAAATTTACCTAACTTCAATTTTATAAAAATAAAACTTAAAATTTTAATATTAAATACTAGAATTAGACTCGAATTTCACTTTAATTTTTTATTTTTTAAAATTATATTCTAAATATAAGAGAAGCAATATTTTTATATTAAGTTTTAATAAATGACAACATATAAATAAATATAAGCATATTTATTTTTAATATAAATTATAACTTTTTTTAAAATAATATAAATTATAACTTAATTATATATAAATTTAATTTTTTTATTAAATTAAAATATTAAATAATATTTTTATTAATATAATATATAAATCTAAATTAAATAAATAATAAAATAAAATTTATAAATCTAAGGGAAGGTCATGGCAAAGCGCCCCAAAGCCACTTTATTCAAATTGTTCAAAAAAATAAAATTTAACTTAATATTTATTTTTAAAAAATTGTATCGATTAAATTATAGCGAATCAAAGCATAGCGAATATAAGTTGTTTTATTATCTATATTTTATTTTTTTTACAAAATTTATTTAATAAATGAATTTTTTAAAAATAAAAAAATAATAAAAAAGCCAAATGAGATGGCATGAAAATTAATTATATTACGTTATTAAATAATTTTTTAATAATATATATACAGATAAAATTAAATAAATAATAAAATATATATTTATATATATATATACCAAATTTGAAGTGTAATATTCAAAATTTTACTCTAATTCCTGCTTAATTAAAAAAATTTAATTCAATTATCTTGAATTAAAAAAAAGTATACTAATTAGATTAGGACAAATCAAAATTTATAGGATAAGAATTATTTTTTTATTTTTATTTTAATTTATTTTTTTATTATAAAATTTATTTCATAAAAAGTAAAAGTGAAAAAGTTTTAAAAAAAGAAGTCCAAAAAAAAAAGGAAAATATTTAAAAAACAAAGAAAATGAAAAAAAAAAAAAAAAGAGTGTTATGAGAACACCCGCTAAGAGACGAAACAGCTTAAAGTTATATCTAACTTGATTTTATTTAAAAAAAAAAATCAATTACGATTTAAAAAAAAAAAATACTTATGTTGGATTTGTAAGATTCAAAATCAATTGAATACTAATTATTTCATTATCCCTACTTTCATTAATTTTTTTATAAAATTTATTTAATAAAAAATAAATTAAAAATTTTTAAAAATTAAAAAATAGAAAATGGAGAAAGAAATGGATGCCATCAGATACTCACCCCCTATTCTCTACCATTTTAAGTATTAGATACTAAAAGCAAAATATTATTTTTAAAACTTTGTGAAAATCAATGAGAGACAAATAAATACAAAAAAACAAATATTTTTGTTTATAACGTATATTGACTATTGCTATGAATTCCTGTATTCATAGTCATTGGCTTGTTTCAGAACTTTTCTTTTGCAAGTGACAGTTGATACACCAAAACAATATACAATTTTTTAATAGTTTTCACTTTAAAAAAAAAGTTAATTATTGTAATAGTTTTCACTTTCATTCTTTTAGAAAAATATTTTTTAAAAAAAAAGATTAAAAAAAGAAAACAGGAAAAGTGAAAAAAAAAAAAAAAGAAGAATAAGTGATTTTTTTTTTCATTTTCTCTATCTTATAATTTTTCCCTTACATATTTTACAAAATAAACATTTTCTCGTGAATTAAATCACAAAAATAAAAAATGCAAAACATGAATATCAATTCATACAATTAGAGTTGTTTCCAAGTGAAAATCACTCTCAATTTAAGGCCATATGAGTGACTAATTTGATTCCTAAAAATTGCAAGGATTAAAATATAAAGATTTTCATTTATTATTATAATAAATAAAAATTAAAATCTTAAAAGTATAAACTAAAATATATAAAAATAAAAAATACATAAAACAAAAAATAAAATTTAAACCAAAACTGTTTTATAGAAAATCATTTTTGTACTTCCTTTTGCTTTAATGTTTTTTCCAAAGTAAAGTTTATAATTTCCCATAAATTAAAAAGATTACACAATTAATAATAATTAATAATAAATACAATGCTTTTAACATCACATGAATAATAATAATAATAATAATAATAATAATAATAATAATAATAATAATAGTAATATATTAAATATTAGATCTAAAAGTCTTTCAAACTTATATTTTTTATAATATTTCACTTGTGATTTATAGTTTTTTTTATTATTTTATATTATAATAATTATAAATATATTAAAAATAAAATAAAAAAATCGATGAAGAACAATGGATCCCGATTAAAGAACTAAATTCTAGTGAATATTAAATAGTAAAAAAAATTTAAAATTTTCAAAGACAAAATTAACAAGGTCGTAATAAGGATATAAAAAATATTAAAAATTAGTATAAACAATATTTTTCACTTTCTTTGTTATTTAAACTTTAAAAACTGGAGAACTGTGTATCTATAATTTAAATTTGATTATGTACGGATAAATAATATATGATCAAAATTTATGTAATGACACTTTTTCTTTTTTTTCTTTTTGGTATTTTTTTCATTTTTTTTCTCGTTTTTATATTTTATAAATATTTTTTATAGATTTTATTTTTGAAAAATAGGACTTTCTTTTTATCAAGCTTTTTGGGGTTTTTTTAAAACATTTTTAAAGATGAAAATACTATATTTATAAGTAATTAAGATACAATTTATGCGTTCATATTCCATTATATAAATGTTGCTTATTTTTATTTTTATTTCACTCTCATTCAAGGTGTCCATATAACACCTCATACTTCTTTCTTTTTTTTTTTTGTTTTTTTCTTTCTTTTCTTTTTAGTCATTTTTTAAATTTATTATTTAAATAAATTTGTAAAAAAAAAAACCCAATTGAAATTTTTTTTTTATTTTATAAAGTCAAGATCAAATTGGGACAAATTGAGATTTTTTGTGAAATGAGATCGAGGTGGATTCGCGTCTAGGGTGATTTGACCTTTAAAAAATATATAAATATATATATTTTTTATTAATTTAATTATAAATATTAAATTTATTTTTAAAAAATTAATATTTTAAATTCGAAAAACGTGTCCAACATTTTTTATGAGTTTTTTTTTTAATTTTTAATTTTGTTTACTTTTTTAATTTTTTACAAATTTTTTAATTTTTAAAAACTTTCTATTAAGTAATTGAGATATCCAAGTATCATCTCTTTTTTTTTTATTTTTTAATTTTTTTAATTAAATAATTTTTTTAACAAAAAAACGATGAATAAAAATGGTAAAACAAAAGTATATCTTTATATTGGCTTTTTGGGAGGGGTTTTTTTTAACCTTTTTTAAGGATAAAAATAATGAATTTATAAATAATTAAAATACAATTTATGCGTTCATACATTCATCATATAAATTTTACTTATTTTAATTTTTATTTCACTTTCATTTAAGGTGTCAGTATAACACGTTATGCTTATTTCTCTTTCTTTTTTGTTTTTTTTTTTAACCAACTTTTTTTTATTTAAATAAATTTGTAAAAAAAAATCAATTGAAAATTTTTTTTTATTTTTTAAAATCAAGATCGAATTGTGACAAATTGAGTTTTTATGATAAATAAGATTGAGGTGAAATTGTGTTTAAGATTCTTTGACTTGACTCATTTCAATTAATTTATAAAAATATATTTTTTTTTATTAATTTAATTTTATATTTATATATATTTAAAATTCATTTTAAGAAATTAATATTTTAAATTCCATAAAAGTGTCAATTTGGCATTCTTTAAAAGCTTTTTTTTATTTTTTATTTTTTTCATTTGTTTACATTTTTCCAAATTATTTTATTTAAAAATTTTTCTATTAAATAACTTTTGTACAAATATGAAGGTGATTGAGATATCGTTTCATCTTATTTGTTCCTTTTTTTGACCTTTTGTTTTTTTTTTTTTACTTAAGTAAATTTTATAACAAAAAAATTGATGAATAAAGATGATAAAACAAAAAAATTTTAACCCACGAGAACGGGTAGGCAACCCACCTAATAAATTATGAACTTTAAGAATAAAGTTTTTAAGTTAATTATAAAGACAGATAAGCTAAACCAACAGATAAATTGGATGAGACACGTCACTAATACATATACTTAAAGTATTAATGTATAGAGCAATGATGCTCCTCCTTCAAAATGCCACTTGATACATCCTATTTTTCCTTTTTTTTTAACTCTTTTTAAATATTTAATAAATATTTTTTTAAAATTATAAAAATATATATTTGCTTAAAGATTTTATTTTTATGTGTGAGACTTATTTATATCAAATATTTTTTTTCGTTTTTTCATTTTTATCCTTTTAACTTTTTTCTTTTCTAAACAAAATATTTAATAACTTTTTTAAAATTATAAAAATATATTTTTAAAGATTTTATCTTTATGCGTGGAACCCATTTATACGAAGCTTTTTTGCTTTTCTTTTTTTTTTTTCACCATTTTTGTCTTTTTCCATTTTAAAAAAAATATTTAATAAAGGTTTCTTTTAGATTTTATTTTTTAGATCCACTAGATACCAATGATACGTCACATATTTATTTTTTCTTATTTATATGTTTAATAAATAATTTTTTATCTTTTATTTTTAAGACTCACTTAATATCAAGAGTATATCACATATTAAATCATTTGGCTCCTTTTTTTTTTTTTTTTCTCTTTTATATTTTTGCTATTTAATTTTTTATCTCTTTTTAAAAAATATCTAATATTTTTTAAAATATTTTAAATTTTTTAAATATGTGGCCCATTTGATATGATT
The DNA here is from genome assembly GCF_047325235.1 of Durio zibethinus. Lineage (NCBI taxonomy): Eukaryota > Viridiplantae > Streptophyta > Magnoliopsida > Malvales > Malvaceae > Durio > Durio zibethinus. Next base: position 28,283,600 of record NC_143162.1, read on the forward strand.
ACATAAAATATATATTTTTCTTTTTTGTTATTTTTTAAATTTAATTATTTGTAAAGAAAAAATTTTAGTGGAAGTGTCAATGTCATAACTGAATTTGATTTTTCTCATTTTTCCAATTCTTTTTTTTTAGATTTTTTATTTTTTAAAATCCACAATATAAATTTTCAAAAAAAAAATTATTGTTGCAAATACCGCTTGTTAACTAAATTTTCTACCTTTTTTGGTTATCATCATTTCTTTTAATTTTTTTTTCTTTCTTTTTTTTAAATAAGATATTTTTTGAATAAAAAAATGAATATGTACATCTGACCCCTCATTTTTTATTTTTTAATTAATTAAATTATTATTTAATACATTAATCTAAAAAATTAATGTTTTAAACTCAATTGAGATGTTCATATAGTATCCCTATAAACTCTTCATTCTCTTTTTTTTTTTTTATGTATTTTTTATTAAATTAACTTTGTTATAAAAAATTAGAATAATGGAGATATCTATGCAGTACTCCATTTGTATTTTTCCCTCTTTTCCTCTTTTTTATAGTTTTAGTTAGATAAATTTTACAATAAAATATATTGATTGATAAAAATGTCAAAATAATATGCATATGATGGGTTTCAATTCAATAAGGGCAATTTCTTTTTTAAATCGAGATCAAGTTGGGATGGATTGAATTTTTTTATAAGATATAATATTAGGGCAAAAAATTGTTTAAAGTGTTACTCATTTCAAGGCATATATAAAAATATATATTTTATTATTAATTTTATTATTTATATATATTATATTAATAAAATTATTATTTAATATTTTAATTTTTGAAATCAATATTTAAATTCAATTAGGGTGTCCATGTGACATATTCTATGAACTCTTTTTTTTATTTTTTTTATTTTTTTTACTTTTTAGAATTTCTTTTGTTTTATTTTTAAATTATATATATTCTGATAATAAAAAACCATTTTGGGTATTCATGTGTTATCTTTATTCGAGATTTTTTTTATTTTCTTTTTTCTTAATTAGATAAATTTTAAAAAATAAATAGTGAATAAAAATGGTAAAGTAAAAATATTTAACTCATAAAGTTTTTGTTTTATAAAAAAGTAAGCATACAATAGGTTTTTATCCATATTGATTCAATGCGAGTGTTTTGTAAAAATCAATATCAAATCAAATTAGATTTGTTTATTATAAAAAAGTGAGAACAAATCAAAAGCAAATTTAGGATGCTTTGTCATAAGTCACTCTATGGTATTTAGAAAATTATATATTTTATTATCTATTTAATCTAAAATATAAATTCTGTTAATGTACTATCAACAGTATATTATCCATGGGTTGCAATGTGTATTTTTATGTTTGTTCATTTTTTATTTGTTTTTAACATTTTCTTTCAAATATTTAATGAATATTTTTTAAAATTATAAAATATATATTTTTAAAGATTTTATTTTTTATATGCGGGATATCAAGCTTTTTTTACTATCTTTTTCACCCTTTTTACTTTTTTCTTTTTTAAAAAAATTAAATAATATTTTTTAAAATTATAAAAATATATATGTTTTTAAAGATTTTAATTTTTATATGTGAGATTCACTTATACCAAACTATCATTTTTGCTTTTCCTTTTTTTACTCCTTTTAACATTTTCCTTTTTAAAATATTTAATTAATATTTTTTTAGATTTTATTTTTTATGAGATTCAATTGATATCAATGGTATATCACATGTTTTTTCTTTTTTTAATAAATAATTTTTTATACTTTATTTTTTTAGATTCATTTAATATCAAGAGTATGCTATATACCTCATAATGCATATGCCATGTGGTGTTTCCTTCTAATTTCTTTTTTTTTTTTTACTTTTTACATTTTTTGTTTTTCTTTGCTTTTTGATATTTTTTAATTTTTTTCATAACTTTTTTGGATTTTTTAAAATTTGAATAATATTTTTTAAGATTTAAAGTTTTTTAATGGTTGGACCTATTTTATCAAACTTTTTTTTTCCTTTTCTAAAAATTTTTTTCATTTGATAAATTTTATTCTTGTGCAAAGTTTAATTTGTGTGTCATGTGGCACCCTTAATTTTTTGTTTTTAATTTTTAAATACTTTTTGAACTTTTTATTTTTTAGTTTTTTAAATTTTCTTTATATTTAATAAAATTTATATTTAAAATTTTTAAAGATGGGACTCAATTTATACCGATCTTTCTTTTTTTTTTTCCTTTTCAAATTTTTTTATAAATATTTTTTTAAAATTTTAATTTTTTTTATATGAAATTCATTTGATATTAAAGAGACATTTTGTTTGCGGATTTTTAAATTTTGAAAGAAAGTAATATTGAAGGGAAATATGTGATTCTTGGGTTTTATTGATTTAAAACATATAATAATTTTGTATTTGGTTAAAAGGAACGTAAAATTACTTAACAAAGTCTTTAGCTATATTATTATTGATAACACATGAATAAAACGTGACATTCATAATACATTACAAGTGAATAATATGTTATTTTCGTTGAAATTAAAAAATTTTTAAAAGTATATTTATTTATATTTTCAATAAAGATAATTTTATAATCTTAATTATTATCTTTATGTTGATTGTACTTACGCAAAAAAATATACAAAATTTATATGTAATAATAATAAGTAAATGCATTTTGAATTTTATATGTAATAACATTAAGTAAAAATATTTTTACGTTTTATATTAATTTTGTTATGAGTAGTAATAAGAACCATGTTTTTTATTTTAAAAACGTGATTTTTTTTTAATTTTAGAATTTTAAAAATATAATTTCAATATCCACTATTTTTTTATTTTAAAAACATAATTTTTGTTAAAATTTCATAATTTTAAAAATAAACTTTCAGCATTCACTATTTTTTTATCTTAAGAATGTTATTTTTATTAAAATTTTAAAATTTTAAAAATATAATTTTAACATCCACTATATTTTTATTTTAAAAACATAATCTTTTTTCAACATTTAATATATTTTTATCTTAAAAATATGATTATCATTAAAATTGTAAAAATATAATTTTAATATTCACTATGTTTTTATTTTAAAAACATAATATTTGTTAAAATTTTAAAATTTTGAAAATTAATAAATAAAGACGATAAAACAAAAAAGGAAAAAAATTAATACGTGATAACTCACGGACATCATACTAGATCCTCTTAGACGACGACCTCCTGTTTGTCTCACCGACAAGTGCCATTTGCCTTTTAACCAAAGTCATGGTCCTTGCACTCATCTTTGTCTAGTTGCTTTATGTTTTATAGTTCTTGCATTATGCTCAGATCTACAAATGAAATCCCCAAAATACCCTCACCTTCCATCTTTATTTATTTACTCTCAACTACCTTGCTTGCTGCTCCTGCAAGCCAGAAGCTTCAAGTTTGCGAATGTCCGGTTATGTTGAAAACGACCCGTAAGATTGGTACAAAATACCTTTTATCTTTTGTAATTTGCTTGAGAAAAATGTGGGATCTTGAACTTTAAGTGTTGTTCATTTCAGTTGCATGGTTTATTTCCTGATGCTGCTAACTTGGCGTACTTAGCTTTACTTTGTTGGTTCATTTCTGAATTCTGATAAAAGTTGGATAGTTTTTTTGGTCAACACTGTACATTTTGGAAAAGATTGTTAAGATGGTGGGTAGGTTTGAGGTTGAACAGTATTCACTAAGCAAGTTGAGACAATTTCATGAAAGGGTTTTGAGTTTTGGCGACAAATTTGTAAAGATTCATTGTAAGCTTTGGGTTTCTGAATCAATCAGGGCACCTGTTGTTATTGGTTTATTTTTATCATTCCTTTTAGCAATGGTATGCACATATTTTTATGTCTTTCCAAGATATCAGCCGGCGATTCGTACTTATAGAGTTCATGAGTCCAGTGATTTAGTTGGCAAATGCAATGTTTTTGATGGCAAATGGATCCCTGATGAAAGTTATCCTTTATATAATGCTTCACAATGTCCTTTTGCTGAGCGTGGGTTTGATTGCGTGGCGAATGGAAGAAGAGATAGGGGTTATCAAAAATGGAGATGGAAGCCTAAGTACTGTGAAATTCCAAGGTTTAATGTGCATGAGATTCTTGGAAAGCTTCGTGGGAAACGGATTGTTTTTGTTGGTGATTCATTGAGCAGAACACAGTGGGAGTCTATGATATGTTTGCTTACGAAAGGTGTGGGGGATAAGAGGGATGTTTACGAAATTAATGGAAATAAGATCACTAAACGAATTAGGTTTTTGGGGGTGTGGTTCAGTTCATATAATTTACGTATCGACTTTTATCGGTCAGTTTTCCTGGTGCAGCCTGGTCCAGCACCGAGGCGTGCACCCAAGAGGGTTAAATCGACAGTCAGACTTGACAGGCTGGATGATATTAGCAAAGAGTGGATAGATTCTGATTTCCTGATATTTAATTCAGGTCATTGGTGGACCCCAACTAAGCTTTTTGATATGTAAGTTATCTAGCTCTCTTTAACTGCTTCTATTGGTGTTCTTTGGTGTTCTCTTAGAGAATTTTTTCCTGTTAAATTTTGGTTTGCATTTTTAGTTCATTTAGTTTCATGAACTTTTACTTGCATCTATTTGTGTTCTAAGCTCTGTGAATCTCACTGATTGATGTGATGGATTAAAACGTGATTTCTTTTTATTTCTGAATCCTTGTTTTGGTGTATAGGATATTTTCTTAGTGGCAATGCGTCAAAGACTGCAAATGCACATAATAAATTTACAGTAATGTGATGTGCTGATGTTTGATCTTTTCATCCATTTCTTTTTTGACCAACCTAAATGAACATAGTGTTCTGCATGTTGGAATTTAAATCTATTGTACAATGTATGCCTCATTCTCTCGTTGCTGTTCTGATATACTGACAAAATACTCAGCTGCTCTGACTTTTGCTTTTAGGACTAAATTACAAATCCTTATGAATGATTCTTTTTTATGTAGAGATCTCCTAACAAGATTTTCAATACAGGGGTTGCTATTTTCAGGCAGGTGGATCACTAAAGCTTGGAATGGGGATCCCATCTGCCTTTAGAACTGCATTAAAGACTTGGGCATCTTGGGTTGAGACTTCAGTGAACAGAAACAGAACTAGGATATTCTTCCGGACTTTTGAATCTTCACATTGGATGTAAGTCATTCTACTTTCTACCAGTTTTATTGTCTATTATAATTGTTATTAGCAGCTTTGTAAGTTTACCCTATTATTAGATTTGAGAATGAGATATGTAGAAAGCAAGTGCTCCACCTTATCTAAAAATGATAATAGTAATTGTTTTGAGGGTGCTAAGTTGGGTGATCCATAAAGACATAAAACTTTGTGCTTTCAAAGTTATTTACCATAAACATATTTTTTTAAATAATAGAGGATAATTTATTATGCAGGTAGTTATTTTGAAATCATTTGATATTGTGTTGCTTGCTGGATAACAGTTATCTGTGGCATTCTCAACTGTAGTAGTGAGCTTCAGTGCTTCTCAATAATAACCTCAAGGCTCACAAAGGCTTTGGCTTTAATGTGTCAGCGTATAGCTTCGTAGATCTGTGATAGTAATTAAGAATAGTGAATTGAATGGAAAATTTGCAAGATTCTTAGGTGAAAAAGAAAAAAGAAAAAAGAAAGAACTGATTGACATGGCAAATTCTTTTGCCTGTTGAAAACGATTTTATGGATATGTTTTTTCAAATAATATCAATTATTATTTGTTTATTTATTGGATAATTGAACACTTTTGTTATCCAAAGAAAGCATGAAACCCCTGCTACAGATGTATAAAAGAGAACAAACCTTTGACAAGGGCAATTAAAATTGATCGATAAGCACCCCTTACAACAATACCCCAATCATTATGTAAAACCCTGTTATTTGAAGTATCAACAATATTAATCAAACCAGTTAAGCAAGTGTTGACATCAGCACTGATTAACTACAGCACACTTTCATCAGTTTGAGATGACTGCTATGCTCTCTCAAATTCCTCTCCCTTCAATTCAAATATGATGTAAGCTGCCCTGGTGACCTTTAGCATAACAGTAGAAAAAGATTTGCCTTTAGAATGTGCAGTAGTCCAAGCAAACCAATCCTGTCAAATTCCAACTGTCCAAACAAGAAGGAGCTCTTTTCTTCGTACTTGCTTGTAATTCACCAGATCTCTAGATTTTTAAGCAGATTACCTCTTTGCACAACTTAACTAATAGTAATCTTTGTGTCTGTATCAGTGGTCGGAACCATAATTCCTGCAAAGTGACTAGACGCCCTTGGCTAAAAACTAAAGGGAGGGACCATAGCAGAATTTCCGATATTATAACTGATGTTGTGAAGAAAATGACAACTCCTGCGATAGTGTTACGTGTTACCCCTATGGGGGCATTTCGTAGTGATGCTCATGTGGGCACTTGGAGCGACAATCCGTCAGTACCTGATTGTAGCCATTGGTGTCTTCCTGGAGTACCTGATACATGGAATGAAATTCTCCTATCAATGATGCTCTCGGAGGATGGACTATAACATGCAATACTTTTACTCAACCTTCCATCCCCTTTCTGTATCAGGTTGAATAAGAACGCTTGCTGTTATGGACTCTAATGTTTATGGTTGTATTTAGCATGATATATAGCAAGATGCTAGATCGAGTATTGGACTCTAGTGTTTTGGATGTAAATACACGTTTACTAATTATTACTAACTGAAAAAAGTCCGAGAGGCAAAAATAAAAACAATACTAAAATAAGTATAAGCTGCAAGTTTCTGGGTTTTTGAGCAATATTTGTTTGGTGAATGTAGCTGTGCTATTTAAAAGCAACGAAGAAAAGCAAGACTGTGGACTCTACCACCAAGAACTCCCGCTAGCATGAAGCAGGATCGACTCTTGATGAAGAAATATAAACCCATATGCCTCGTGACTGAGGTCAAGGATCCACCTGCTAAATTGAATAGGGCGACTCTTCCTGTCAGCTAGGAACTTATAAATTGTGCATTGGTATCGTTCTCAATTCTCATAACCACTTTCATTGTGATCCAACCGCCTTGGCAGTACAGGGAGACATGACCTCCTTGTTACTATCTTAAAGCTTTCATATATATATATATATATATATATATATATATATATATAAAATTTCTACCCAAACTCTAAACTTGCCAATCACCAAAGTGCAGAAGGTAGAAACAACAACTACCCTCAAATTTACAACTTGCTGCTACATTATAAGGATTGAATACAAACAATATACGTACGCACGAGCAATTCTATTTTCCCAATAAGTAAATACAAAGTCAAATGGCTACTGGCTACCTGGTTTCAACAAAGGAATTAACCTTGTGGGTCCAAACTCTTTGTATTTCATGATTTTCCTTCATCAGGCCATCGTCATTCCTTCAGATTCCAAAACAGCTAATTGAAATACTCTAAACGTGCAAGAAATTCTGTTTTCCCAATATGTAAATACAGCATGGCTTTCAGGTTTTTAAACCTTGTTTAACTGAGTTGTTGGCCAAATTAAAGTAGGCCAATATGGTTTTTCTTTTATATTTTTCATTTCTTTCTTCACCAGGTGACCACCTTTCCCTTCAGATTCCAAATATGTCTTAAACAGTTTTGGATTTCATATTAGCTTCAGCAGAAAAGCAAGGAAAGATTAGTGTTTTCCAATGCAAACAAACCCCATCGGCTCATCCTTTCTAAACTTAGATTGAGAGCCAAGTCACTTAAAACTTCAAATGAATTCTAATGCCAAAGAAAATACACAACTCTCACTACAAATAGGCTTCCAATGCTATCAGTTTCTGTACCAAAATTAAATCAATATCTACTTTATACTATCTTCTGATATTACAATGGCCTCACCTAATAACTTCAACTTCCCTTATTTCCCTCCACCACCACCACCACACCAGCCTTTCCGGCCACCTCCTCCACCATACCATCCGGCTTCACCACCACCACCTCATCATCCAATTACTCCGCCGCCACCTCATGTATACCCTCCACCACCTCCCCATGTAAATCCACCCCCAACTCCACTTCCTCCTGCACCATCTCCAAATAACCATATGGTTATAATCGTTGTGTTTGTCTCAAGCGGTGGTCTTTCCCTCGCATTCCTTGCAGTCGCTCTCTTTTGTTTCCTCAAGAAAAAGAAGAAGAAAACAATTCAAGAAACAGAAGTTGTTCATGTTGATGAACATCTGAAAGTGAAGGAGGCTACTGTCCCCGGTCCCCATGGACCGCACACTGTGATTCTAGAAATTGAGGATGATTTTCAAATTGATGAAAAGATTGTAAAGACCGAGAAAGTTGAACGAGGTTCGAATCTCCACTCCGCAGAGGAAAATCCTAAGGCCCTTGAGACAGGAGCAGCTTCTTCAAGTTCTTATCATCATCACCAGCTGGAACACAAGGCCTAGTCTTCTTCTATTCATTATAACAATGTTGTAGTCATTTAATATTTAACAGAATTGGTGAAATAACATAAATACCAAAGGAAAATTGTGCTTTAATTAAGTTCATGTTCTCTTTTTCTTTTGTTATTTCTTGAATTGTAATGAACAGATATTGCAAATGTTCTTCAATGGTTAATTGTTTCTATGATTTGCAATATGTTTGATAACTTAAATTCTTCACTGACCACCAAAGTTTAATTAAAACAAAACTCAAATGCTTGTTTGGTATGGGATGATGCTCTAAAATTTTAAAAATTAGGGTGATTTACACTTAATCATCTTGTTTGGTTGTAAATTAGAAATCTTATATGTCAATGATCTTGTATCATTGGAATAATAAAATTATTGTCTTGAAAGATACTTTGATTCTTATCCAAAAGTACGAAAAAGTTTTATCATGAAAAAATAATTTTTAAAATCTTTTTATGAATGATTATCCCAATAATAATAACGAAAAAACACATTTTTCCTTTCAAATTTTATCTTTATAAACAAAACTCCAAATTATATATAAAAAAAAGATAATAAATTTAATTAACTAGTTCAATTTCTTTTTATAATTTTACATTAGATTTATGGGAGCACACGTTTATGATTGAATATATTTTTGTAATATTATGTAACGTCTCGATCTCATATCGAGATATTTTAAGAATATGTTATAATATATATATAAAAACTTAAATTCAAATCTATGATGAACTTTTTGTAAGATAAAATCGTAAAATTTTCAGATCAAAACAAATAATATATCACAGGTTAAGTACGAATTTTTACAAATTATAATATGTCACAATACATAAATATGTTAAAAAAACAATCTGTCACATAATACTGTTTCATTTTATTCACCTAAGAAATATATAGCCTACCAAAAAAAAAATCTCAATTATCATTAAATATTATTTTTTAACAATTAAAAATAAGAATAACTATTAAAATAAAAATTATACACACAAATTATATTAAAAAATTCACCAAAAAGAAATAAACATTAAAAAGAAAAAAGAAAAAAACACGCGTATTAACTATGTAATATAATAAAAACCAATTGCAATGCTTCTAATAATAATCACAATTAAACCATTAATATAAAAATATCGCCAAAGAATTTTCTATTTAACTCAGTTAACTTTGGTAATATTATGCTCCGTCGCAATGCATAAACATGTGAAAAGAACAATATTCACACATAGAAGCCAAGTGTCTTGTATCCTCAACCTCTATCTCTATTTTATTTACTTCAAAAATATATCGCATGCAAAGAAAATAATTCTCAATTATCATTATATAATATTTTTGAATAGATAAAATAAGAATCACTACCAACATACAAATTACACACACAATATTAAATTTAAGAATTGAAACATGAAAATGAATTTCAACCAAAAAAAAAAAACATATTTTTGGGTAAAAAGATTAGGTGAAGAGAGGATGCTCAATTATAAGGTTATAGTATGCCACCAAATTCAATAAGAACTTATATTGGATTTATAGATCAGCCATCCAAAGGGACTACTGGAACGAGAATCGAATCTAAAATTTACAAATAAAATATTCAATATTTATTAACTTAATCAATTCCGTTGATAACATAATATTAAAAAAGAAAAAAGAAAACACAAATATAATATAACACAATCGGCTTTAACACTTTTAATAATAATCACAATTAAATGTTTAATAAAAATTACTATTAAGATTATAATTTTGTTTTAAACTCTTATTAGTATCAACATATGAATAGGGTTATAACTTAAACTTAACACCAAGTAGAATTTTTAATTGATTATAATACTATTTTATTATATTAAATTAAAAATAATTTAAAATGAAAATGATATTTTAGTAATATAATGGAACAACTATATATTTTTTTATCAGTCCAAAAGGTTTTTCATATCTATACTTATATATATATATATATATATTATAGATTATAAATAGTAAGTATATCAAACGAGACAATAATATAGTGTAGATAAATAAAATTAAAATAACTGAGATATATATAGACAATAGTAAAATAAATTGAGTCAAATGCTCAAATTAATGAGTTGTAACTAATTAACCTAATAAAAATGCTACATATAATGACTATTTTTGTCCCAACTTTGTTCAAGTTAAAGAGGAAAAAAAAGCCCTTAAAATTGTATTACAAAATCACCTGTCATTCTCTATATATATTATATTAAGAGTCGGCACATATAGCATTGCCCTTAAGCTAAGGTTAATATAACAGAATTAAGGTAGGCCGTAGTTATGCAATTGTTATTGGCCCCTTAATTAGAAGTAAAGGGAATGTCAGTTGAATCTTGAAATGCTGTTGTTGCTTCCTCTATTGCCTTGTTACTCTTGTTGAGTGCTAGAGTTGGTAGCTCTTCTTTGATTTTCACTCCTCACATATTCACTACAGGCAGGTAATATGGCATCTACTACTAGAGGGCCGCAAACAAGTAGTTTGGGTTTCGGATTTATCATTTCATGTTTGAGTTATTTTTTATTTAAATTATTCAAACTTCAGATTCTTTTGGATTTAAACTAGTTAGGTATTTTTTAAATTTTATGTAAAATGTAATTACTTTTGCATATTTTCAAATGCGAACTAAATTTGAGCTTGAAATTTTTTTTAATTCTAATCATTCAGATTCTTTCTAATTTTCTTTGACTCTTTAATTAATTCAGGTACAAATTCAAGTTTTTTCTATAACTTTTTACATCGGATTCATTTCTCCACCTCTACCTTACAGCTTATTTTTCAACTTTTTTATTTCTCTTGAGATCTTTTACTACGATGATTTAATAAATCTAGACTTTAGTTGTTTTATTTTTTATTTTTATATTGAGGATGAGTCACTTGATAGAGTATATAATATATTATTTATGTTTTTGAAAGTGAAATGTAAGAAATATTTGAATAAAAAAGTTCGATTAATTAAAATTAATTCATGACTAATAAAATGCATGATTTTAAATTTTTAATATTGCCTAATAAATTACAATTGAATTGGTGTTATCAATTTACTCATTTTAAAATTCTAATGTATACGTTTTTATTAGTTTTTCTATAATTCATTTTAGAGCAAATTAAAAGTAATGCAACCAAATTCAGATCGCTGCAAGAAGGTCAATCTTATTCAAATCTAATAGAAAATTTGATTTTTTTTATTCTAATGAGAATAAATATGAGTATGAAATTTTAAGAATGGGAATGGATATGGTTTTAAATTTTTTGTTAGATACGAGCACGAAGATGGGTAATATAGCACCCATCCCGTACTCGTACCATAAATATATATTTATATATATTTAATAAATTAATTTTTTATTTAATAATTTAAAAGTTATTTTAGATTTATTAGAATTAATATATTTGTATTTAAAAATACATATTTATAAAAAATTATTTAAATGTGCAAAATAAAAATACAAAAAATTTTTATTTTTATTTTTTTAAAAAGTCAAGGGTATGAGAATTATTAATACTCATTAAGCACCCACAAGGAAAAGGATTAGGATGAATTTGAATACCCATCTAATATGAATAAAAAGATGAGGTTAATATAGAAATAAGGGATAAGGTTGAGAATACTCAATCTATCCATACCTTACCAATTGATATCCCTAATTGTAACAAAAATCTTGGTCAACCTACTTTTCTTTGACTACAAAATCTCTTAAATCTTACTTGTGAAGAAGATGAGTTTAATTAGTTACTAGTGCATGGCCCCACTACGTTGGGGATTAAATATTTTGTATTTTAAAATATAAATTATTTAATTTTTTATTTTAATAAAAATTATAATTATTTAACTCACTCGATTATTTAGTTTTTATTATTTTTAATAAAATGCTTTATGTCAAATTCTATAAAATATTGGCAAAGATATTTTAATAATTTAATATGTGATTAATATTATATTATATTAAAATTTAATTTATAATTTAATAGGAGTATTATAGTAATTTTGAAACAAAATACAATATGTCAACTTCCTATGAAGTACTTATAAAGGCAATTACGTAATTATGGTATAAAGAAATTATAGTAATTTTAGTTAATTATGGAAGGAGGGGTATTTTTGTAAATATAACACAAGAGGTAGTTTAATAATTTTGACCAATTATGCTAGGACAGATATTTTCGTAATTATGATAAAATAATATTTTAGTAATTTTAGCTAATTATAGTAGGAAAGGTATTTATGTAATTATAGTATGAGGACATTGTAATAATTTTAACTTATTATAATAATTATATTTTCGTAATTATGATAGAAATGCATTTTATTAAATTTAGATACATGTCAACATCTTATTAAATAAAAAAAGGAGTGTTATAGTAATTTTCGTGGGAATTACTTTAATACATGTTATTTAACATTTAATAAGTAATTTAATAGGGATATTATAGTAAATTTAGAACAAAGTTCTACATGTTAAATTTTTATGAAGTAATGGCAAAGGTATTTTAGTAATTTAATATGTAGTTAATTTTATATTGTGTTAAAATTTCATATGTAATTTAATAAGGTATTATAGTAATTTTTAAATAAAATATCACAAGTCAAATTTTTATAAAGCAATGGTAAAGAAATTTTAATAATTTAATATATGATTAATTTTATATTATGTTAAAATTTAATACATAATTTAATAGATGTATTATAGTAATTTGAAAAAAAAAATGCTACATGTTAAATGCCTATGAAAGATTTGTAAAATCATTTCCATAATTACGAAATGAAAGGCATTATAGTAATTTTTGGCAAATTACGATAGGGGTATTTTTGTAATTTTGGTAGACAAGGCATCATTATAGTTTTAGCTAATTATAGTAGGATGAGTTTTTTTTTTGGTAATTACTGTATGAGGGTATTTTAGTAATTTTAGTTAATTATAAGAAAAGAAGTATTTTCGTAATTATCTTTGAAAGGCATTATAGTAAATGTGGACATGTATCGACATTATATCAAATAAACAAAAGCCTATTATAGTAATTATCAAGGAGAATGTTTTAATATATGTTATTGATTTTGAAACAAATTGCCACATGTTAACTTTCTATTAAATATTCATAAGCTCATATTTGTAATTATAGTAAGATGGGTGTTGCAGTAATTATGATCAATTATGAGAGGAAAGTATATTCGTAATTATAGTAGTGTAGTATTATAGTAATTTTGGTCAATTATAAGAGAATGAGTATTGCTGTAACTATAATAAGAAAAAATTATAGGAAATAATTTTAAAAAAAGATGTATTTTAGTAATTATAGTATGAGGATGTAATAATCGATTTAACCACGTGTCAATTTTTTATCAAATAATAAAAAAGATATTTTGATAATTTTTTAAGGATTTTTTTTATGTATTGTATAGATTAGTAATAATTTAAAATAAATGTGTTGGTTTATAAACCCACAGTATTGCTTAATAATGTCTTATCTTCTTCGTCAAAACCCATTACACCCTCTTGTTTTCTAATTTTTCACCTTTGTTTCAAAATTTTTTTTAAAAAAATTAATTACCATCATATTCTTTTCTCTATTCTTCCTTTTTTGTTAAATTATATTAAAAATTTGAAAGAAATAACTGTACATTTAGTCATCTACTCATATATAAAATTAGTTCCACAAGTTAAGAAAATGAAAAAAAAAACCATAAAAATTTCACAAAATTCATAAATCCACTATAATATAAACCAATTCCACAAGTTAAGAAAAGAAAAAAAAAATAATTTCAACAAGTTAAAATAAAATCCACATTTTTTCAATTGTAAATACTTTAACAAGGTATGACAACAAGTACTGCACCTGTGTAATTTATAAAAAAAAAGCTGATTGATGGGAGAATGAACTTCAATGGGTTGTTAGTCGATATGAGGACAAGTTTGGTCTCAATCATACTACGATTGGCGTGGGGGGCATACATATACTGAATTTGTGTAGAAATGAATGCATGCATATACAAGTCAATGGAGCTTTCAAAGGAAGAAAATACAGAGGAATATCAAAGATGTAGTTAGACTACGATTGATAGGCCTAAAAAATATAGCTTATGATCATGTTAACTAAAAACTATGTGAAAGATGGGAGTTGAATAGGGACTCTTTTTGTGGTATAAAAGTTGAATAGTATGTACTTATTGCTTAGTACCAGTTTCATTACTTCTTGGATAATAATTAAAAATTACTTATCAAAAAATATCCTAAATGGCATCATTATAATTTCAATAAAAGATTGGGTCAAATATTCATCCTTTGACCTATTTGTATTGCCGCATTGCTTACTAAGTTTCACTAGCAAATTTCTCATGAAAAACTAAACTATTGTGCCACCATGCAATAAACACATTGCCTTTTTACCAAAAAACTCTTTTAGACCCTACGTGTCCATCGCCAGTACTTCCTTCCACTAACCTCCACTATCAGGTTTGTAAGCAATAACCTAAGGATCATTGTGTGACAATTAGAATGCCATAATTAAATAAAATGATTTGACATACCAGTTTGGGTAGCCATGATAAATTCACGAAAGCAAATTGACTTTTGAAGTGGCTAGGTCTTTCTCTTTGCTCTCTTGTTGGTAGTACTTAATGGGCAGTTACCATATCTTGTAGAAGTGAAGAGGGGATCTTAGCCTAATTAATCAAATAAACCTAGAAGCCTACCCATGAAAGGTTTATTGGGCTAAAAGCCTACACAATCGCTAAACCACACTGACCTAATAAGATGTGCAAAGCCTATACTTAGGTGATCATATTAAATTAATTACATTTTCATTTTTGTTTGGTATTAAGATTAAATCCGTCAGTCGATTTTATTAAATTAAATCGCCAATTAATAGTAGCTTATTTAAAAAATTCTAACATTCTCCCATTTGAGCAATATTAATTAGGTTGTTTGATTTTAAGAAAATTTGACTTGAAAACAAGATTCCAAGCTTATTTACTTTACTTTGAAGTGGCCACCATTTTAAAAAATAATTTAACCCTATTAGACAACATCTTAATGTTCCTGTCTAACAAAACCATCTATTTTTGAATCATGATAGCCTTTATGCTCTTTATTGACATAAAACAAATCCATGATTACAAGTACTAAAGACTATTGACAATGAATCTTAGTGTGGCTCTATAACAAGAAAATAACACCTAAATGTGATCCAATGTATTATTTTTATTGTTAGGCCTCTTGTCGATTTCTCTAAACTTGTTAAAAAATCTTCATGCCATCTAGATTTGCTTATATGTCTTTTTAATATTCTCGAAATTCCTTAATGGTATCATATATCAAACATATCTAAGGAACAAAAAAGTTATACTTAAGACAGACATCAAATCTTAAAATTTCACAATGCATATAAGCAAATTTTAAATTTTCAAGTGTACATGTACTAACATAATAAATAATAACATAAAATATCAACCAATGATGACCATCATTCAAACATGGGATCAAATATCAATTAGATATTTTAAACATAAAGAAAAGGGTATAACATAAATACAAACTATGATTTGTGAGTATGAAATACAAATGACATACTCTCATTAATTAATTACTTCAAAAGACCCTAAAATACTCATACTCTCAACATGTTTACCAAACACTATAGGTCTTAACCTTTTAGTCAAAGGATTAGTAATCATGTTGTCAATCTCAACGTGTTCGATAATATTTCACCATTTCTCTAACTTTAAGATATTTTATCTCCAAAAGTTTAAACCCACTAATGTTCTTGTTGTTCTTAGAAAATAACACAACAAACTTATTATCATAATAAATTTTCAATAGTCTAGATATGGAATCAATAATGCAAAGACCTAAAATAAAATTCTTAAATAAATTGCTTGCTTAGTAGCTTGCTTAAGGCCATAGATTGACTTTTTAAATTGACATACTAAATTCTCCTTTCTAGATTCCTAAAATCTTTCAAGTTGCACCATATAAACTTCTTTTTTTAAATCAACATTAAGAAAAGCTATCTTTACATCTATCTAATTAAGCTCTAAGTCAAAATGTTCTAACAAGGCCATAATGATCCTAAAAGAATCTTTAGAAGACACTAGTGAAAAGTTTCATTATACTCTATTCCTTCTCTCTAAGTAAATCCTTTTGCCACCAGTATAACTTTAAACCTTTTAATTTTTTCTTTAGAATCTTTATTGATTTTATACACCCATTAACAACTAAAAAGTTTACCCTATTTTGGCAACTCAACAAGTTCCCAAACACCATTCTGAGCCATAAAATTCATTTTATCCTTCATTATGTCCATCCACATATAAAACTACAAACTGTTAATAGCTTAACCAAAAGTCACAGGATCAATAACATGACTAATGTTATAGTCACTCTCTCTAAGATAAATTACATAATCATTAAAGATGGCTAATCTTTTTTATCTTTTAGATCTTCTCAGAGGTATTTCAATCTAATTTTTTTAAACTTGAGGTATATCAATAAGAGCGAGATCAACAAAAGAAAGGTTTGAATCCAGTTGTCCTTGATCTCCTCTCTCTATGGCCACTGGAACAATATAATGTTGTGTTGTAGGCAAAGGAATGGAGACTTATCTAATAGGTTCATTGTTATTCACAGCCTCTACCATACCCCTTTCAACAATATCCAATTTAAGAAACTTTGCCACTTGCGACTTTATAACATTAGTTTCACTTGTAAGACAACAAAACTTATCACTTAGAATAGTTTGGATACCTTATGAAAATGTAATGAGTACTCCTAGGTTCAGTGTTTCTTTCAGAAAGATTATATATTCTAACTTCTGTAGGACATCCTCAAACTAAAAGTGGTTCAAGTTGAGTTTTTTACAAATCCACAATTCAAAAGGTGTTTTAGGAACAAATTTACTAGGTACCCTATTGAGTATATATAAGATAGTTTTGATAGCTCACCGTAAAAAGATTTAAAAAAATTAGTCTTACTCATCATGCTCATCATCATATCTTTAAGGGTGCGATTCTACCTTTTAATTACACTATTTGGTTTAGGACTACTAAGCAACGTATATTGGGCAACAATCCCACATTCTTGTATATATTTGGTAAATGATCCCATGTTCTATCCAGTTTCACTATGTTTGTCATAATACTCACCATTACAATCAAACATAACAACTTTGATAACTTTCCCTTATTATTTCTCTACCTTAATCTTAAACATTTTGAATTTATCAAAAGTACTAGATTTTTCATCAAGTAGATAAATATATCCATAGTGAGAATAATCATTAATAAAAATAACAAAATATTTGTTACCACACAAAATAGATGTAAGAAGTCCACTAATATAATGTGTATAATTTTCAAAAGGTCAAAACTATGAGTCGTCCCTTTTTTTTTAGTCTTAGTTACACTACAAGAAAATAGAATTTTTGTGGTAGTTTTTTTAATGATGTTTCACCAATAAACGTCGCGAGCTTTCATGTTTTCACAATCATTAGGGTATTTATTCAACAACTGCCATTAAATTTGAATATAGTGGTGTTTATAAAAATAAATGCCACTAATCATTGCATTTTTTTGAAGCATTTGAGAAAAAAATTGCTAAAAATTCTTGAATTTTATTATAATGAAAATATACTTTTCTCAAAACTCATTCAAAGTCGTAATGGCAATGTTGCCAATAGTTTTTTAAACTCACGATATTTATGCTATAAATGCCACAAAATCTTCTTATAGTGACGTTTATGGTATAAAACACCAATAATTGTTAAGCATTTATGGTGTTTATAGAGGGAAACACCATTAAATTTTTTGTATTTAGTGGTGTTTGTTCACACAAATGCTACTAAATAATCCTTAAATTAAGATTGAAGTTTCGAGCCCCCCAAAACACTTTTTTTATTGTTCTTTTTTTCTCCCAAAACCTATCTTTAAAGCCTAGCTTAATTGTTATGATTTTGTGTTTAATTTCCTTATTACAGCTTAAAGTTTCCCTTTCTTCTTCTTTTTCTTTCAAATTTTCAATAGAAATTTTAAATCAAAATCCATTTCGAACTTAAACATATTCAAAAGCTCAAACTTGAAACCTATTCAAATCCAACTTCTCCGTTGGACCACCGTTAGTCGGCTTGCTGTTCAAAACTAAGTGGCGACCTCCAATACTACAGCCACCTTCTTAGTTGTATTTGAAAAAAAAAATGAAACTTGTTTTTTCACAAAATAAAGCAAACATACTCTGTTTTGAAGTTTGATCTCTACAACCATTTGATTATACTATCAACCATTTTTCTAATTTAGGTAAGCATTTTTTTTTCTTTTTGCTTTCCCTTTTTTTTTTTTTTATTTCCTTTTGGATTCCATGAGTTATTGAGAATATTCTCTCTTTTTATTTAATTAATTGATGATATTGTTACTTGATCTTTTAATTACCTTAAATTAGCTTAATGTTATGTTAATATATTGCAGTTTAGTTTAATTTTTTTATTGGTCTTTATTCTGTGGTTTTTAATAGATTGAGGTGAATTTCCTTTCATTTAAGTCATTATTAGCCTTTACTCTTTTTATTTTTTATTTGTTGAAATTATTTTAGCCTTTTCAGCATTAGGTTGTTCTTAACATCTTTTTGCATTTGCTTTTATTATACTATGCTTGGTAATTTAAGTTGAAAAATTGCTTAACAACAAAAAATAAGATGATTAAAGAAGATAAATGATTAAACATACGTATATATTTTTTCTTCTTTGTTGTTTGGATTTGAAAGAATTGATCTGTAGGGAAATCAAGATAAAATTACAATTATAAAACACTTGTTCTCCCATTTATCCATGAATTTTTCAGATATACTTACATTTTTTTTTCAAAATAATAATGGCTTAAGAATGTCCAAGATAACTTATCACTTATAATATTTCTTTTGTTCCATTTATTTCTCATCAAAATCAATTATCCAAACAAGAAAAGTTATGATATTTCTATTTATTTCTTAGAGGCAAAACATTACTGATCCAGGGTAATCGAGTTATAAATCTTTTTAAGAGTTTATATGTAGAAAAACTCCAAGTAGTAGAGGTTTTTGTATTTTTTATGGATCTAATATATAATCTCAGTATTTTTTCAATTCACCTTTATTGTAATTCTTCTTAAAATACTTATTGATTTGAAAATTTAATTTGTGTTAGTAAAGATTCTTAAATCTACTAGAGCCATTAGGATGTGGAAAATCTATGAAATATATATTGTGAATTAGAATTTAGCATGCAAGGGATAACTTATGTGCTATATATTTCTCATAAATTATGGGTAAACTAATTTTGATGAGTGAATCTTAACTTAATTAGATACTTTTTATCTTTTCTATCTTCGCTTCCTATTTTCAAGCTTTTTTTTAATTTATTTCAGTTTATAATATAAACCTTTTTTTAGTCAATTAATGTGCACATGAAATTATTGCAATTAAGCAAATAGATGTGTTAAGAAATTCAATAAAATTGTGACATGCATAATATTTTTTGACATGTTATTTTTTTTTTTGGTATGTCATTGGTAACCCATATTTATGGTTTAGTTTTTATTGCTTCTGGTTTTGCTTACTTTTATAAGGAAAAAAATGTCATTTTATTCATACACATGATTGGGAAGGATACCTAAGATCTGGGTTATAGATGTTATTAGTATTAGTAAGTGAATATATAAGGAGTCAAAATTAGATACTAATTTTTCCTTTAAAAATCAAATCTTTGATTTTTGGTATAAAGGTTTATGTTGCTGCTCCAATTTTCAACTTCTTACAATACTGTCTTATTTTTGTTAATGGATAAGTAGGTTGATTCTGTTAGTTGCCCATTTGTTCATTTGGTGAAAAACTTGCTAATTGAGTTTAAGAATTGGTAGATACTTTCCATGCATAAATTTGCTGCTCCAATTTTCAACTTCTTACTATATTGTCTTATTTTTGTTAATGGATAGGTAGGTTGATTCTGTTAGTTGCCCATTTGTTCATTTGGTGAAAAACTTGCTAATTGAGTTTAAGAATTGGTAGATACTTTCCATGCATAAATATTTCAACTTTAAATCAAGTCATGTTTATAACATGAAAAGATTATAACTTTTAAAACTTTCTAGCATGTTCTTTTAGGAAACTAAATTTTACTATTGCAATTTCTAACTGTTATTATTTTTTATTCTATTTCCATTGAAAAATATTATTAGGTTGATGCTAAGTTGGATGCAGATGCTTACTGTCAACAATGGGTTTTGAAAATTTGTTAAAGACAATAATAAAGATTGCGAAAGATGGTAGCTTAAAGTAAGTGAAGATATATACCAGCTTCCAAAAGCTTTTATTTTACAATCATAAGTTAAGCTAAGTAACTTTGTCTATTTCCTAGTTATAAATAAATTGAGTTTGCTTCTCAAATAATTTATTTGCAATTTGAATATTTTGAATTGGTGTTACCTTCATTCAAACCTTTTGGAAGGCTAATCTTATTTACCATTGAAATGATATTTTTGAAGCTTTTAATTACTTTTATCTCTCACGAACAAAAAGCTCAAAATCAATCGTAA
The DNA here is from genome assembly GCF_047325235.1 of Durio zibethinus. Classification (NCBI taxonomy): domain Eukaryota; kingdom Viridiplantae; phylum Streptophyta; class Magnoliopsida; order Malvales; family Malvaceae; genus Durio; species Durio zibethinus. The sequence continues at coordinate 28,304,605 of NC_143162.1, forward strand.
GTGTTACTAGCACCTTTGGTGATACCATTTCCTATATTCACTTTATCATTCATTTAATCTCATTATTGAGATAACTTTGACTTTGTAATTGGTCTTATCTGTTTGGCACTGGGATCTTCAGCTTTTACAAAAATTCAATAGCTTAAAATGGAGAAATGCCAATGAAAGGCATCCGTTAAAACAAGTTTTACTAGTGGAAATTCCAACACTCTTGATATGCCAATTGAGGATTTAGCAACAACTCATATTCAAATTGCATTATGGGGTTATAAAGTATTTTGATTTTCAAGTTCTATAAATCAACATCATAATGTGAGAGCACATGTACTTATGTGTATACATTTACTCATCTTTATGTATGTATCCCTATGCTTGCATTGGTGGTTCTATCTCACTTATGATCTTTATAAAGCAATGAAAAAACTCTTCCAATTGTAATTGTTATATGTTATTATTAAAGAAGAGCGAGTTGGTGTATCTTGGATTTGTAAGGTATTGTTGAAAAGAATTCTTGTCCTTTAGGCAATTTTATCCTATGGCATTATTGTCTATGGTTTATTATGCACTTTTTTTCTAGAAGAATATATTATATTTTTAAAAATGCATGCTCGACCTATTTTAAGGTCGTATTGGAGTTCATAAACCTAACAAAAGATGGTTCACACACTATGAAATTATTTGGTTATATCATCAATAGTGGCATGATTGATTTAATACTTTTATGAATTTTATGCAACAACAATTTTCAAAAACCAATCTAGGTAGTACATCAACTTAGGTATTATATCTAGTAACTATTTTTATTTTTTAATATAAAAAAGCTAATTATTAAATGTAAAAACTTGTTTTACTCTATTCAAAATGTTTTTGAACACGTTAGTAATTATGATGAAAAAAATCATTCATCAAATGACAGTACTCTAAGTTTAAACGGCCATCAATTTCATATATTTTAAATTTTTAGTTAATGAATTGAAACGATTTGATTGTTATTGTATTAAAACAAATTATATATTTAGATATTTAAATATTTATAATATTATGTTTATGAATTTAAATTTCTTTTTATTTATTTTAATATTTTTTATTTAATATAGTAGTAAATATTAAAAGAAATAAAAAAAATAAAAAAATAAATTTCTTAATTTAGCGGTATTTGTAATGAAAATAACTATTAAATTTAGCGACGTTTATATTCGAGAATGTTGTTAAATTTAGCTATATTTGTAAGTACAGACACCACTAAATTATAGTAATTAATGGCATTTGTGTCAAAAAATGCTACTAAATTTAACGACATTTTTTAATATAAACGCTGCTAATTTTTTTAATTTAACAGTTTTTTGGCACACAAACACCGTTAACCTTTCCAAAATGCCGCTGCTATTTTTCCTAAAGCAAGTATAGCTAATGCTTTTAGTGACATTTTTAGCAAACGCTGTCGATCATTTAGCAGCCGCTAAACATGAAAAAAAAGTCGCTAAAAACCTATTCACCTATAGTGTTAGTTTACCCATTTATGCAATCAACACAAATGTTTAACTTTTTAAAATCAATGGAAGATAAAATAACATCTTTTATCAATCTTTGTACTCTTTCATTAAAAATGTGACCTAACTTTTTATGCCATAACAAAGAAGAGTTTTCTCCAGTTAAAGATCTTTTAAACATTGTCTTTTCAATGTTATTGCAACTTATTCATTATTATAGGTCAAACGTAGTTTATTTAAATTGTTAACTAATTTAAATTTATCAACAACATTTGAATTTAAAAAAAAATCAATTTTTTTCATTTCTAGTGCTAAAATAGTAACCATGTTTGTCAAAAACAATAAGCGAAGTCAAATTCCTTCTAAACGAAGGTACATAAAAAACATTTTCTAAAATAAGTTCAAAACCAAATTCCAAATTTAAGCATATTGTTCGTACATAACTAATATCTACTTATGCATTGTTTCTAACTTTAAGTTTGGCCTCTTTCTCACTTGGCTTACATTTGCTTTTGAATCCTTGCAAGGTAATAACAACATGAATAGCTACACCACTATCAAGCCGCCACGAATTCGATGGAGCACTAACAAAATAAAATTCAAAACAAACGAGAGCTAATGAGTTACCTTTTTATTTATTCTTTTTCTTTAATCAAGCTTTATATTTGGGGCACTCATATTTCATATGACTTTTCTTCTTGTAGGAAAAATGCTTGATATCTTTCTCAAAGATAGTTTTTAGGACCTCTTACCCCTTTAGTCTAACCACTGTCCTATTCTTTGTTATCCTAAACTTTCTTACGGGCATTAGGAATAGATGTCCTAGATTTTCCATAATTCTTTTAGTAATTAGGTTTGGAGTAGGTAACAAGATGGGTACTTTTTCTCTTTTTTTTTCTTGAATTTTCTTTCTCAGAAATACATTTGAGATAAGATCATTAACACTCCAAACCTTATTCATAGCATTATAGGCAGTTTTGATTTAGGTGAACTCAATAGGTAAAGAATTAAGAACATGATGAACAATGAATTTGTCAGGGAAGACAATTTCATAGGAGGTCAATTCGGTTTAAATGTGGACTTTTCTTATGATAAAATCTCTAACACCCCCTACACTGTCATATTTCATACTCATAAGCTTACTTATAAGGTTCCCAGCCTTAATCTTACAGGATTTTTGGTATTTATTACCTATAGTATTGTAGAGATCTCTAGCAACTTTTATGATATCTAACTCACTCAAAAAATATTCAGAGACAGACTTCTTAATGACATACAGACACATATAATTTGCCCTTTTTCCATTTGGCAATTCCTTTTGTTCAACAGTATTTTTATTCGTAAGATCAACAGCTTTTGAAAAATGAAAGGCTATATCAATCTCACCCATAACCAAAGAGAAGTTCAAATCTTCATTCCATCTTTTATAGTTAGACTCATAAAGTAGTTCAATAGTGGCTTGATTGTTATTGATAGTAAAAGTCACAATTCAAGAAAAAATACAATATTAGTCAATGGGTAATATTATGAAATGTATAGCAATAGTTCATGATGTGCTAACAAGTATTGAAAGGTCTTGATGCTTAATCACAAACTCTCTTTTAGGTAGAGAATGGAACATGCAAATATGAACTTTTCACATAAAATTAATATAAAAATATCCTAGTTTTCAAAAAAAATTATTCCCTTGGGCAAATAGATTTTCAAGATCAGTACACCTTCAACCATGATGCTTTATGTTTCAAAAAAAATTATCCTACACATTAACCCCCTCTGAGCAGGCAATTGCATAAGATAAGATTAATAACCATCTCGTTACCTTAAAATAATAAAATATTTCATTAACTTCAATAAGTAAGCCGCTTTGATAGCTAAACACTTATATCAATTAATGAAAAATTTTTCAAATAAAAAAATTTCATTAATTATCCAAAATTCTTAGTTTGCATACTCAATCATAATGTATGCAATTGACCACTCTAGCTAAGATACTAAATCTCGATTCATCCCATTAGGTCCTATAAATAGTATATGTCGCATTTAACCTCGGGTATTGGACTTGATTAAAATTAATTTTTAATTAGTTAATCAATTATGCACATAAGATTCTACTCGAAAGCACATAAATATTAAGGCCCATTTAAGGCGAGTACCTATGGCTATTAGACTCCTAACATGTCAAAATATTTTATCATAAAATAAAATAACAAGAATCATGTGTACAAAATTTCTAAACAATGCATGAATATCAAACAATAAATATTTCATGCAATTTAAAAATTTCAAAAGAATAATACAAAAATAAAATTCTAAGCATGCCAAAAAAATCGAAGCAAAAACGAATACCAAACGAGCCTGCATGTGCCACATACGCCACTCTCTACACGTGGGATTCATCTGACGTCAATGAGGGTATTCTTCAACATCCAGCTAGGTTAACCCAACCCGATTGGAGTGGTTCTTTTATACTTTTGGGTTTGTTTGATGTTTTTGGTCATTTTTAACCCATTTTCTTGGTGTTTTCAAAAAATGAAAGTATCCAAAATTCAATTAAGATGATTTTTTTTATCAAACTCATGCAAAAATTGCATTAAAAAACAACAAAAACAGGGTCAATTGACAAAAAATTTGGATTCTACAAACTCATGTGAAACCTGTTTTTTGTTTTCTTTGTACTTGATCATCTTACATCAATATTTTATCAAAATAAATGCTTTGATTTAAGTTTATAACATATTAGAGACATGATCCAAGATTAATTTTGGATTAAATATATAAAATATTGATGTTTTAATCAAAACAAAATTTTGAACTAAACTTTAAACCAAAAACTTTCAACTTCGATTTCTCTCTCCATACAAAGAATTAAAAAACAATTTTTATATGGTTTTAATCTTCTTCAGAAAAAAACAAAAACCCTTAAACAATTTTAAAAAATAATGATCGAAATTTAAATTTTTAACAACGACAAATTTTGCTTCAAACAAGCAATTAATAAAAAAAAATAATTAACATGATTTAATGTCATAATATCACTCAATCATGCTTTGATATCACATATAAGCATTAACTTAAGAATCATTGTGTGACAATTAAAAAACTATAATTAAATACAATGATTTGATATATTTATTTAGGTAATCATTATAAATTTGCGAAAGCAAATTGACTCTTAGAATGGCTGGATTTTTCTCTTCGCTTTTTTCTTGTTGATTGCATTCAATAAGTAGTTACGGTATCTCATAAAAGTGAAGAAAAAATCTTAACTTAATTAATTAAATAATCTTAAAAGTCTCCTTATCAAAAGTTTACGGAGTCAAAAGTTTATACAATCGTCAAATTACACTGACCAATAAAATGTGCAGAATCCATACCTGAAACGCAAGAATTTCTCAAGTCGCTAGAAAACTGGGCTACCAATATTGCTCAAACATGTCAAAGAGTGCTGGCAATCCCAGACTTTTCTGTCAGACCCTGTACTGCCATTGGAAGAGTTCAATGACCAAGTGAAGGCGCTGAGAGAACGCGCGGCGGAGCTGCCTGATGAGTGTTTCGTGGTGCTGATGGGGGATATAATTACGTATATATCGAGGATGCATTGCCAACGTACCAGACCATGATCAATATACGCTGGATGGGGTGAGGGATGAGACTGGGGCTAGCGTCAGCCCCTGGGCCGTGTGGACTCGGGCCTGGACCACTGAGGAGAACCGGCATGGGGATTTATTGAGGACTTGTACTTGTCTGGAAGGTTGATGTGCTTATGATTGGGAGGACTGTTCCGTATCTTCTCACTAATTATTTAATTGATTTAATGTTTTTTTTTGGCATTATTCTCTTTTTAAAAATATTATCATTAATTGTTTTGATGGTTTTAAAATATTTTTATTGTATTAATCTCTTTTTAATCATAAATAATAATTTAGCTATTATCTTATTTAGTGTTCGTAAACTTTCATTAATTCGACATTTTCTTAATTATTATAAATGAGACTTATTTTTAACTATCTAGTGATTTCAATTCTTTAAATTTTAAACAATGATAGTAATATTTTCTAAAATATCACTTTAATTTAAAAATAATAAAAGGATCACAAATACGATTTGAACTCCAAATCTAATGATTATCAACTATCAAGTTTATCTGGTGCTACAGTTGAATATTAAAATATCAGAATCCACAAAGTTTGGAAAATATTAGTAGTAGAAATTTATTTCATAACGGCAAACCACGTTATTGCAACATATTTATTCTCTCAGCACATAATACAAAACTCTACATAGTTAGAGTTTTATATTGATAAGAGTAGTCTTGATAACCTGGTAAGATAGCTAAATAGACACAAAAATGTTACACATAATACAAGATAGAGTTTTCATCCATGGATGGAGCAATATAAAGCTGCATGCAGTTCCCTAAGCATCCATGAGAATCAAGCATCTAAGACCTATGCCCTGGAGCATGTAGTCAAATGCCTTGTTGATGTCGGGCAAAGAGACAGAGTGAGTGATGAACTTGTCCATATCCAGCCCCAGCTCCTGCAACATCAAGAAAATCATCCTGTTATGTACTCTGTATACAGAAGAAAGTGATGAATATATATATAAATATATATATATATATATATATATATAGGTAAGGGGAGGAATATCTGAAACAGGATATAAAAACTCATCACCTTGTTCAAGTATTTGTCGACAACCATAGGAATATCAGTGAGAGGTTTGTAGTTGCCATAGAAAGCACCCTTGAGAGTCCTCTCACTCAGCAGATTCATTGGATGAGTCTTGAATGCATCATCAATCTTTGGCACACCGACAAGTACACAAACACCCCAACCCTGAAAGCGAAGAAGCATTATATATATATATATATATATATATATATTCATCTAAAACAGACAATGTAAACAGGTACTATTATTTTTATTCAAAGAAGAGGAGGTTTGAATAAGATAATTACATCATGGACACACTCAAATGCGGAAATCATGGCCTCCACGCTTCCCGTACACTCGACACTGCGATCCACTCCTCCGCCAGTCATCTCAACAATCACCTAATTGTTGGCAGTAATATGTTAATAATCTCTGTCGAAAGAATAGTCTCTAATACATTCTCCAGCATCAATAATTCGATAATCGTGTAGCCAATAGCCACAACAATGAGATTCACAAATCAGAACTGTTAACTGGTAGATCATATATTGGTAGGTTTCTTGGATCACCCTAGTTGCATGTTGAAACTAAAAGAACTGTATACAAAATGAATAATAATTTCCAAGCTGGAACCAACCTCTTGAACAGGCCTGTTGTAATCTTTTGGATTCACAAATTCTTTAATACCGAACTTCTTAGCTGACAGCAGGAATAAGAAGAAACATGATCAATTAGTAATTTTACTCTATAATCATGAACCGAACAACAAATCAACTAAACTGGTGCTACCTTCTTCGAATCTTCTGGGGTTCAAATCAACAGCGATAATCCGAGAAGCCCCACAAACCCTTGCACCTTCAGCAGCCTAAATTTCAAAACGCGTGTAATGATAGAAGTCAATCCAACACATTTCCAAGTTGCCTAGAGAAAACCAAAACAGAAACAAGAATAACTCACGGCGAGACCAACAGCACCCAGTCCAAAAATTGCAACAGTTTGGCCCTTTTTGGGTCTAGCAACATTCACAGTGGCCCCAAAACCTAGAAAAGCAGAGAAACAAATATTGTTAGTGAAACAACAAATTTCTCACTTCTGATCTGACTTCTGATCAGTTTTCATTCATATCATTTATCCGTTTCTCCACGGTCAAGGCTCAAACCAGTGCATATTCCGCAGCTAATAGGGCAGACTTTGTCAAGCGGGGCATTTGGATTGATCTTGGCAACCTGGCCAACATGGACGACAGTGTATTGGCTAAAAGTCGAGGTGCCAACAAAGTGGTAGATAGGCTTCCCGTTGATGGAAAATCTGGTTTTGCCATCCGCAAGCATAACACCTCGGTCGCAATTGATCCTAAGGAGGTCGCACATGTTATTGGTTTCTTCTGACAGGCAGTGGCGACATTCCTTGCACTCTCCAGTGAAGATAGGGAGCACATGATCACCTGGTTTCAGATCACTCACACCCTCACCCACACTCTCCACAATCCTATGTACCACCAAGTTCACACAAACAAGCTTTAGAGGCAAACCATGCTTAATTTAAGGCAAAGACTTAAAAAAAAAATAAATTCAAAGGTTAAAAAATTCATGTCGTATTAAAATTTAAAACAATATCACAATAAATATTTTTTGGTTAATAGAAATTTTCGAATGAGAAGATTATTAATTTGTTACGTAATTTTATTGAATAGTAATGAAAGATTACAGATTAAGTGAAAAAAAAAAGAAATTCATTAGCTTTCATACCCGGAGGCTTCATGACCAAGTATGCGAGGAAACAGAGGAGTGTAACCCTACCAAATCAAAAGGAAAAAAATGGGTATTTCAACTACAAATACAATTGTCTCATAATAGACTAGAAAAATGAAAAAGTAGAAAGTAGAAACCAAAGTACATAAGAGGAGATGTTAACATTTTTTCTATTTAAGATAATATTTATTACATTTTTTTCTCGATTTTGATGAATTATTGCAGTAAATGTTAAAATTTTTTCGTAAAAAAATAATTTAATTATCTTTTTAACAAATGTTTATAGACAATATCGACCTTTTAACTGAACCAAATATAAAATACTGAAACTACAGAATAATAAAAGCAAAAGATTTTTTCGAAAATCATTTAATTACGTAGTGCTTTGTTAATTAAAACATTTTTTTCCCCAGAAATTATAAAAGCAATCATGAAAGATGTTTAAAGCAGAAATAAAAGAAAGGGGGATTGGTTACCTTACACTCCCAGTAGTAGACATCAGTGTGGCATAAAGAAGTGAAGAGAATCTTAATACGGACTTCATGCTTCTGGGGAGGTGCCACTTCCACTTCTTCTATTGACAGTGGCTTCCCAGCCTCCCATGCCACCGCAGCTACAATCACAACCACAATATTACATTTTAATTACCAAATTCATCTCAATCAATAAGTCAGTCTACAACTAATACACAATCAAAATTAGATTTTTAATACTATATGTGGCATGAAATATTATAAATATTGTCCAGAAGTCAAATTGATTTTGATACCAAAACACCGAGCATGGAAAGAAAAAAAGAATCCAACAAGAAGGTATATTTGATCATATGACCCAAGTATATATGAGACAGATAGGATGAAGTTGATCACCTTTGCAACGGATAACCTGACCAGCAGTGCTCATTGTTGATGAAAATTTTTAGACACTTTTTTTTTTTTTTTCTGTTTATCACAGGAGTGAAAAACCATTTTCACATGGTTCTATTTATAGCCAAAAAAGTAAGACTGTTGGCTCTAGATATATTGAATGTACAAAATATCCACTTAGGTTCATTAGATTTTGTCAGCTGTCCAAGGGAATTCGCCTTACTTTTTAGATGATTAAGTGCGTTAAATACCAATAAATAGTTAGTTCAATCGATTAAATTCGTACTCATCGATGAAGAAGTTTTGAGTTCAAGTTTTGTAGGTGATCACTTATTGGGATCATCTCGAATGCACAACTTACAGTCATTTATCTTACGTTATCAAATACGATACATTTTACCCTGATCTGAGAGAATGAATAACCTATCTACCTCGAATTTATTTCACCTAAAAAAAAGTGCGCTCAACAGTTTTTCAATAGTACTGCAAGTTGGAAGCATTTGCGCACTTAGCTCAATGTTTTTATGTATATGTATATATAAACATATATATATATATATATTAGTTTTTGGTATGTGCATGATGTGTGTAATTTTTATTTTTAAAATTTTATTGTAAAAAATAATTTTTTTATGCTATGATAATAATGATAAATATTAATAATTTAATTTTGATATTGATATAATATAAATAAAATTTGATAACTTTTTATATAATTTTGATTTTGATAAATTTTAATAAAATTTTTATAACCTTTCATATAATTTTGATAACTTATAATATAATTTTGATAACCATTGATATAATTTTGATAATTTTTTATAAAATTTTGGTAACCTCTTATGTAATTTTAGTAATATTTTAATAACTTATGATATATTTTTTATAATTATTGCTAAAATTTGTGTCATCAAATGTTTAAAAATAAATTTCTTTAAGAAAGCGCGGGTTCAGTTCTAATATAGGATAATTTTTTTTGTACAATAACATTATTATTTTATTCAAATTTATAATTTTTTTCACTAATTTTTTATTGAATATGTATATAGTAAGTTTACCCTAATCTCTAAAATGAAAGTTTTAACTTCATTTCTACTAGTTCTTAGAGTTCAATCCCTAACAACTTTAAGTATAATAAAAGTTATCAATAATTGATCATTAAGTTATCAATTTTTTACTATTAAACTATCAATAATATACTATTAATTTATGAATGATTTGCTACTAATTTATGAAGGATTTGTCGTTAAGTTTTGAATGATTTACCAATCACTGTTGGTGGTTTACCATTAAATTATTGATGATTTATTATAAAATTATAACAAATTAATTATTAATTTATTGATGATTTACTAAAAGGTTATAAATGATTAACTACTTTATTATTAAACTATCACTGATTTGTAACTAAGTAATTAGTATTTTAATATTATGTTATTAGTGATTTATTATAAAATTATCAATTTATTACTAAATTATTACTTATTTACAACTAAGTTATTAAAAATTTATTATTACGTTATTAGTTATTTACAACTAAATTATCAATTTATTTCTAAATTATCAATGATTTATTATTATGTTTTTATATATTTATTATTATATTATCATTAATTTACTATTTAATTTTTAATTATTTATCACAAAATTATTGTTGATTTATCACTAAATTATTTATGATTTACCATCAAATTATTACTATTTTATATTAAATTATGCATTATTTACTATTAAGTTATCATTGATTAACTGTTATATTATCAATTATTTACTATTAAGTTATACTGATTTACTTTTAAGTTTTCAATGAATAACTACTATCAATTAATTACTATTAAACTGAAACTAATTTACTATTAAATTATTACTAATGTACTATTAAGTTATTATTAATTTATTATTAAGTTATCAATAGTTAATTATTAAGTTGTCATTTATTTTTTGTTGTGTTATTCTTAATTTAGTACTATACTGTTATATATTTATAATTATATTATAATTGATTTACCATTAAAGTATTATGCATTTATTATTGTATTAGTATTGATTCACTAAAAAATTATCAATTATTAACTACTAAATTATCAATCATTAACTATTAAGTTATTATTAATTTATTATTAAATTATCAGTAATTACTACTAAGTTATACTAATTACATTTAAATTTTTAATAATTAATTACTAAGGTATTAATTATTTACTACATATTATCACTGATTTATATATATCCAAAAAGAAAATAATCACATTCACAATGTATGTTGGATGATATAATTCATAAGGTAAAGAAATAAGGAAGAAAAAGTTCAAATGTAAATGATTTGAAAAATACGAGTAAATGTTTTTAATTTATTATTAGTAGTTTAACACGTAATAATAAATTAAAATCTTAACTTTGTTATACTAATGCAAGTATTAAAACCAAATTAAATAAATATAGACAATATACATTAAGTTAACATTTCTAAGATGTTTGTCAAATTTGTTAGTTCATGATAAAATAATACATATTAAGATAAGCTTTATTAATAATTTGATTGAATTATTAGTATAAATATTTTCATACCTATTAGTGAAGTATAATTGTATATAAAAGATTAAAAATTTTAAAATATTTTGTCATTAATGGAAGTAATAAAATTTGCCTCATATTTTTATCTTTAAGTATATAATTTTGGGTAAACATTTTGTTATATCTATGATAAAAATAATGAGAACAAATTTACTAAATAACTTTTATAAAAATTAAACAAACCACAATTTTTAAAAAATATTAAATTCACAATAATTACCTTCACATTTTGCATAAAATTTTTTTCTACCAAACAAAAAAATGATATATTTTTAATTATTGCTTTATTGTTGTTACCATAATTCAAAATGACTTATTTTTATATTTTGATGTCAATCAACTTCTCCATTTGAAAAGAATAAAGAATATTAAAGAGGTTATAATAACTTAAATAATATTTAACTCTATATTGTCTTCTTGATTGAATATGATCTATAATATTTCTTTCAAATGAAATGTTTGAATTGTTCCCCTCAACCCATATAATAACAACTTAATCAACAAAGGAACGATTATAAATTCATTTATCTAAATGAATATTTCTGTAATACAAATTTCAAAATCTTCAAAAGAAGATTTATCCTTTAATTTCTACAAGACTTGGACATGAGATTTTCTTCTTTAATTATTATTAGTATCCTTGTATTTTTCCACTTAAATTTTTATTGTGTTGTATTCTCATTCTATTTTTAAATTTTATATTGAAGTCATAAAAGTATAGCTAAAATAACATAGATTAATTAATTCAAACTTGAAACAATTCAAAACTCAAATTGAGTATAAATAAAATTTTGACTCATTTTAAATTTTAATTTAATTAAAAATAAAATAATATACATAATAATAATAATGAATTAATTTGACTCAATTTCAATTGATTTTAAAAGTGGATACTTAGTAGTTATTTAAAATCCGAAATGATTGAACATAACCAAAATCCAAATTAAAATAGTAACCTATCAAAATATAATATTTCTTATTCATTTTCTGTAACAATTTAAAAGTTCCTTATTTAGGTTATTTTTCCTTAATTTTCAATATCTTATTTTTATTGTCTTTGTGGTTGAATTAGTTAATTAATTTTTTAAGTATTTCTAAAATGAAATTGCAATTATAAGTAATTGAGTACACTTTTTATTTGGATTTAAGACAATTTGAATCCAGCTTTTTAAATAAAAAAATATAGCGATTATTGAGTCAAATTTGTTCATTTGCAAACTGAATAATTGAGTATAGTATAAAAAGAAGTATGATAAAACTTGGCTCAACCAAATTGGTCGTTGATCTTAAGTCTAAAATTCAACTCAAAATTATGAAAACTCAAAATTCAAAATGATTGAAATACTAAATATACAATTAAAGAAAGACTTATCAAATGAATTTTGCTGATGAATGCCTTTAAATCACTCTTAAGTTTACTTAAATTATAATTTATAATAATATTTTTATATTAAATGTAATAGTGATAATTAATTCGGTGAATCTCAATTCTTTTGAACAAATATTATCTAATATCGCAATTTTAAAAATTTTAATACAATAATAAATATTTTTCAATTGACATAAGGAAGAAAATGAAGGATTATACAATGTTTTTTTTCTAAATAAAAGAGTTTCATATTGATCCTAAAGAAATTTGAAACTAATAGATTTGTATATTTGTCATTGAACATTATATAACACTAACATTCTTTATCATATGGAAAAGATGAAGTTATATATAACCAATCAATCTTTCGTGTCATTTTTTCTGTTTAGGATAATTTTCTATTGATGTTTTCATCAATTGAATGTAATTATATGTTCTATCAATTGAAAACTTAATTTTTCTTTTATTTAAAAAATTTTATTATACATAAATTTTTATTATATAAAAATATTAAAATGCATAATTTTAAAAATAAAATAAAATAAATTCTTAATCTTGGTACTTGTTATGTTTTATTAAGAGAATTTCAATTATGTGACTAACAAACTTGTTATGTAATGCTTATACAATTTATAATGGCTTCATTTTCAACATTAACAAATAAATTTTCATGAATGAATGTAATTTTGCCATAAAAATATTTAAAGGATAGTTCAAATGAATTTGTTCGCACATTAGAAGAATTCACTAAAAATAATTAATTTTACTTCACTTGATAATTTTTTACTTAAAATAATTTACGTTAGGTTGTTCAACCACATGGATAACAAAAAAAAAAAGTGAACAATTTAATATAATTTAAAAAGATTAAATAATCTTGAGATATAAATTAATCATATATAAGCATATTAAGATAAATTGTTAGAAAAAATTAAATCAATTATTATTTCAATCAAAGTGAAGAATTCTTATGGCAATTTGATGGGACTCAATCTTGAGTTACTAGTAGCTTCATCATCTCTTGAATTATTTATTTCTGTAGGTAAAAAGTCTAATTAAAGTATTCAATAAAATATATAGTGCTAATTGTGAGTGAAGCGAGTGCAACTGATTTACATTTAATTTGATATTAGTTTTGTTCATGAGTATAACAATTATAAAATTTAAAAAAAATACAAAAACAAAATTAATTATGAACATCACACTAAAGTGTAAGAATGATATGTTAAAAAATTATTTCAATGACTAAAAATATTTAATTTTGTTATCAATGATCAAATGGTCAACTTATAAAACATATAAATAATAAAATCATTATATTAAAACAAAAAAAAATTGAAAAGAAAAAAATAGAGAAAAAATGCTTAAATGACTTAATTATGATTATTTTTAATAAATTTATTTATCAACATAAATTGCATATACAATTATTTTTACAACAACTAAAGAAACAAACTTCATATAATTATTTTATTCCTATGCACATTAAACTTTTATATCGTTCTATTTGTATTTTCATTAGATATGAAAAATCATTTTACTTACAAAAAAGACTTTAATAATAACAATAAAATCATTTAAATTAAAATTTATAAAAAAAATTACAAATGGTATTTTAATCAATCACTTTTAACATTTTAGAAATTAAAATTTTATTAAGGGTTTAATCAATCACTTTTAGTACTTTTTAGTCTAATTATAAAAAAAATCTAATTATAAAAAATTCATTTAAGATTAAAATTTATAAAAAATTTTACTAAAATTATTTTAATTACTATTAGCTCTTAAAATTAAAATTTTAAGTAGTTTTATTTTTTATAAACTTTATTTTTAATTATATTTGATTTAAATTAAATTTAAATAAATTAATGAAAGTTATACATTTAAGGATAAATTTGTTAATTTAAAAATTTATGAGGATATTTAGATCGATCACTATTAATAGCTTTAAAGTTCACATTTTTATATATAGATATAGGTAGATGATATATATATATATATATACACACACACACACACTTTGTTAGCTTAAATATTTGGATACAAATTTTTTGTGTGACGAAAAAAAACAATTGCAAGTTAAAATTACAGTTAAAGATCAAATTTATTGGAGTAGTTTGTTGAGTACTGATTTAAAAACTATCTTTTTCAAATTTTGAATTTAACTCAATTGATTTATATAATTATTTTAAAAAAATATATATTTATGATGTTTAGAATTCAAATATCAACATTTATAATTATTTCGTCTAGCTCCAACTGTGATCTCTTTTGTGAAAAAAAATATATATCATTCTCATACACTGAGTTTGTTAATCAACCAAGGCAATTGTAACGGATAAGGTTCTAGTACCTTTCACAATAATTATTTTTCTTTTCCTCACACTTTTGCATCTTTACTGCAAAGACATAGACAATACTGTTAAAGCACTTCTCAAACTTTCAACTACATTTTCCTTATCTTCTATTTTGACTAGGTGACAAAGGTTAGACTAGTTTTTCTTTTAGGTGAAAGATTAAGATTGGATATTTTATTACAGTTGTTTAATCTAATATATATATATATATATATATATATTTATATATATATTATATAACATACAAGGTTACATAATCAAAATTGCTTATGTGGATGCTTAGATGGATAATCTTTTTTAATGACACATAAGATAATATTTATATTATTTTATTTATCAAATAAAATTTTTAATAAATTATTTAAATTGAAATCAAAATCTATCTAAGATTAAAATTTTTGCATAAGATTTGAATTCAAATATATTAAATCATAAATTATCTTTTCTTTTTAAATTTAATAATAGTTCCAAATATATATACTTAAAAAAATTTTATTTTTGTCAAATAATTCTATTTAATAAATTATTTAAATTTAATATTTTTAGATAATTATTTAAATTCAAATCAAAATCTATCAAAAATTAAAAATTATTTAATAGATTATTTAAATTTAATATTTTTAGATAAGTTAATAAATTACTGACTAGAAAGCATTTATTTTTAAAATAATAAAAACTTACATCTTTATATGAAAATATGAGACATTTGAATGTTGATAAAAAAGTTAGATAAAAATATGTTTTTGCTTTGAAAACAAATATAATGTTTTATTTATGTTTTAATTAAATATTTTTATAATATATATTTGGTTAATTTATTTGTTTCTCTTTAATCCATAACTTTTTTAATTTTGCTTAAATTGATTATAATTAACTTTTTGTATTATATATATATTTTTTTATTCATTTCTTCAATATTTTTATTCTCTGTGATTTATTAATATATTTGCTTTTATTATTGCATATATTTAATCTTGACAAATTAATATATAAATTTATATTCTCTATTTCCTTTTACTATACTTTTTATTATTGAATTTTTTTGTCTACAATAGATGATACGAGAAGAATGATGATCACTACCATATCTAACTCACAAAAAATACTATCAATTTGTTAAAAATGATTAAAAATAAAAAAAATATTTTAAAAAAAATAGTTTTTAAGCATAACATAAAGAATTATTGTTTCCCTTTTATCTAAAAAATAATTTTATTTTGGTGACTTATATAGAAATAATTGTTAGCCCAATATATTTGTGTAGTAATTACTTGAAATATGTAAAAAATAAGAACTAATAAAAAGCAAATGAATATAACAAAATTAATAATTGTGATTTGTTATTCAATTAAATATATATACACCTCCCAATCAACAATATCATAAAAATAATTATTAATCTTAACTATTTAAATATTGATTCTTGATTTTTATCAAACAAGAAAAAAATGATAACAAAATTTTTAGTACTTAGCAAATAAATTGAAGAAAATATTTTTAATGAAAAAAAAAAGATTTTTATAATTTATGAAAATTTACAAAAGTTTAGACTTCTTTTAGATGAACAATATCATTTATAATATATTATGTATAAATTATCATTTAATTGTAACTTAGCATTTATAAATATATAATTATATATTAGATAAATAATTAAAAAATAAATTTAAAATTATAAAAAATTTGATAAAAAATCCCGTACATTATACCGTTTAAAAAAATCTAGTTATCCTTAATATTTCTCTCTCTTTTTTCATTTTACATACTAAAATGTCCAAGGGAAGAGAAAAATGACTCCAACTTTGGACTTTCTTTCAATTTCTTATGGAATGGAATTTCTTTTAAAGAAAAAAAAAAAATCAAAGTTCTTATATACATATATGTGTGTGTGTGTGATATGATATGATGCGAA
Source organism: Durio zibethinus (assembly GCF_047325235.1). NCBI lineage: Eukaryota > Viridiplantae > Streptophyta > Magnoliopsida > Malvales > Malvaceae > Durio > Durio zibethinus. The sequence continues at coordinate 28,321,582 of NC_143162.1, forward strand.
CACATTTCTTGATATAGTTTAAAAAATATATTCAGTTGTTATAAAAATAAAAAAGTTCTATATATTCTCAATAAAACTTTAATTAAATTAAGGATATCTTAAAAGGAAAAGAAATTATCAAGGTTTACCAGTTCATATTTTTTATAACTTTATTTAACATTAATATTTTTACAAATCGATTGTTAAATTTAACAATTTATTTGTACTGATCATATACGTAAAATTTTAAGTTATTCTGATATTTGAATTATTTCAATTGAAGACGGTATGTTTTTAATATTTCTTAATAATTGAAATGTTATTATTATAAAAAAAATAGTTAAACATTTTCAATTAAGTTAAAATTTGACATTCATAATTTACATGAATATAGTATAAAAACGATTGGAATCATAAAATATGGATCATATTAAAATATGAAAATATGTAAAATTAAATTAATTTTACATTCATATAAGCTTATCTATCCTCTAAAAAACAAAATCAAATTTTAATTGTTTTATTCCTATGCACATTAAGCTTTTATATTATTCTATTTGTATTTTCATTAGATATGAAAAATAATTTTACTTATGAAAAGAGTTTAATAATAAAATAAAATCATTTAAATTAAAATTTATAAAAAAAATTACAAATGGTATTTTAATAAATCACTTTTAATATTTTAGAAATTAAAATTTTATTAAGGGTTTAATCAATCACTGTTAGTACTTTTTAGTCTAATTATAAAAAAAATCTAATAATAAAAAATTCATTTAAAATTAAAATTTATAAAAAAATTTTACTAAAATTATTTTAATCAATTACTATTAGCACTTAAAAGTAAAATTTTAAGTAGTTTTATTTCTGATAAACTTTATTTTTAATTATATTTGATTTAAATTAAATTTTAGTAAATTAATGAAAATTATATATTTAAGGATAAATTTGTTAATTTAAAAATTTATAAAAGTATTTAGGTCAATCACTATTAACAATTTTAGAGTTCATACTTTTATATATAGATAGATAGATATAGGTAGATGATATATACATATATATATGTATATATACTTTGTTAGCTTAAATATTTGGATATAAATTTTCCATATGACAAAAAAACAATTGCAGGTTAAAATTATAGTTAAAGATCAAATTTATTATAGTAGCTTGTCGAGTATTGATTTAAAATTTATCTTTTTAAATTTTAAATTTAACTCAATTGATTCATATAATTATTTTTAAAAATTAACATTGATGATATTTAAAATTCAAATACCAATATTTATAATCATTTTCTTCTAGCTCCAACTGTAATCTCTTTTGTGAAAAAAAAAAAAAATCATTCTCATACAATGAATTTGTTAATCAACCAAAGCAATTGTAATGGATAAGGTTCTAGTGCCTTTCGCAATAATTATTTTTCTTTTCCTCACACTTTTGCATCTTTTCTACAAAGATATAGACAACACTGATAAAGCATTTCTCAAACTTTCAATTACATTTTCCTTGTCTTTTATTTGACTAGGTGACAAAGGTTAGACTAGTTTTTCTTTTAGGTGAAAGATTAAGATTGGATATTTTATTGCAGTTGTTTAATTATCCTTAATATTTCTCTCTCTTCTTTCATTTTACATACCAAAATGTCCAAGGGAAGAGAAAAATAATTCCAACTTTGGACTTTTCTTTCAATTTGTTATGGAATGGAATTTCTTTACAAAAAAATCAAAGTTATATATATATATATATATATATGATACGATATGATATGATATAAACACATTTCTTCATATAATTTAAAAAATTTATTCAGTTGTTATAAAAATAAAAAAGTTTTATATAAATTCTCAATAAAACTTTAATTAAATTAAGGATATCTTAAAAGGAAAAGAAATTATCAAGTTATACTAATTCATATTTTTTATAATTTTACGTAACTTTAATATTTTTATAAATTGATTGTTAAATTTAACAATTTATTTGTACCGATCATATATGTACAATTTTAAGTCAATCCAATATTTTAATTATTTCAATTGAAAACAATATGTTTTTAATATTTATTAACAATTAAAATGTTATTATTATAAATAAAATAGTTAAATATTTTCAATTAAGTTAAAATTTGACATTCATAATTTACGTGAACATAATATAAAAGGATTGGAATAATAAAATATAAATCATATAAAAATATGAAAAGATGTAAAATTAAATTAATTTTACATTCATATAAGTTGATCTATCCTCTAAAAAACAAAATCAAATTTTAAAATTTTTAAAGAAAGATAACAGTACTCGAGCCAAATTGAAACTAAAATCTTAGATTATTTAAATAATTAATACAAGTCTATTTTACTTCCATATCTGAAAAGGTAATTTACATTCTAAAAGAGACTAGAAAAAAAAAATTTATATATTATCTTGGTAACCTCTAAACCTGTTCATGGGCCTGGTCTGGCTCGACCTGACCTGTCGAGGCTAGAGGCTGGAGTTTTTTTGAAATATAAATTAAATAAAAATAAGTTTTATTAAAACAAAATTAATTTTGGGCGTACTCCAAAACTCATGTCAGAGACTCAGTCCTTTAGCAACCGCGTGTTAGAATGTCATTGGCCCTTAAAAAGCATGACTCGAACCCATCATAATATTTGAGAAAGTTGTTCCTTTAATTCATATCAACGTGACGTGTTTCAGATTGTCTATGCAAAGATGCCTAAATTATTGTACCAGACAAGAAAAAGGTGCTTTAATTATCAAATCAGACCAGAAATCATAGAAATATCGATGGATTCTGTTCCTACTGTAGGTCAGATGTCTATTTCATTATTTTGGCTTTTTTTTTCATTATTTTATTGATTTCTATCATCAACCTATTTATATGTACCATCCGAAATGAGCATTTGATAGGAAAGAAAACAGATGAATTTGGTTTAATTCAAAGCATTATCATGAGTAGAATTAGTTTCTTTTCTCACCAATTATAATTCATAATACCAATTTTCAGCTAGTCTTAAAAATCTTTGGTTAGATTACTCAATGGCTAAGCTATCTTTTAACTTTTTTTATTTTTATTTTTAATAAACAAGAAAGAAAACTATTGCTCGAACAGCACTCTTACTCTTACAGATTGAGTTGGCCAGCTAGTTTAATTTTAAGTTAGAGTTGTCATGTTCCCCAACACTTACAAGATCTATACATGCAACCTTTATTTTTTGGTTACTCTTACAAGATCTATACTTTTTCATTACTCTTACTGCTTGAGTTGGCCAACAATTCAATGAAAAAGTAAGAGTGCTAGAAACTTATATCGAATTCTATTTGTTTGGTTTGATTTGAGCATTTATTTTTTGAACTTAATTTTTTTATTTTATATTATTTTAATATATATTTTTAATATATTTAAATATATTTTGATATAAAATAAGCATTTTTATTTTTTAAAAAAATAAAAAAGATATACTTTGATTTTAATTTTTTTAATTTTTTTCATTTTTAATCAAAAATTTCATTTAAACTTAATAAAAAATTCAATATCTAAACTTAAATAGAATAGAATAAAAAAATTAATCTAAATCAAATATTATAATTTTAAACTAATTTTTAATTTTGTTTATTCTTTTTTATTCCAAATCGAAGATATATTATAAATTTTTTTCTTTGATAAATTTCAAAGAGAAAGCACAAAAAATGAGAAGCGGCGTGACTCTGAGAATCGATGGTAACGTAACTTAATTATTAGCACGGAGTTCTCCGCGCCTCACACTATAGTCGTTGTTCCCAAGGTCAGGCTAAAAACAAGAATCCATTCTTTCATGATAAATGGCACGCACCCTAAGGAGAGTTGTGAAGCTGAATTTTGATGGAGCTATGGATAAAGAAAGATCAATAGCTGGGGTAGGAGTTATCGTGAGAAACACTAAGGGGGAGGTCTTGGGATCAGTATTGAGCAAGGAATGAAAGATCCAGAAATTGCAGAGGGAATGGCAGCTGTAAAAGCTGTAGAATTTGTGCTATGATGGGGCTCCGTGAAGGTTTTTTGGAAGGTATTGCACATATGATTTTGATTAGAGACAGGAAAATTATTGAGTATATAAATAAATAAATTATCTTATTGGAAAGAGAGAAATGGAGATTCTCCATCAATCAAACATCTGCGTGTAGTGTTTTCTCCTCTTTGTACTATATATCTCAAATTAGCCAATTATTTTGAGTAGGTACTCCATCATCTCAAGCCCACTCATGTTTGTCATCACTAATTACTAAAGAAAAGATAAAAAAGTAAATTTAGCAAATTCCTATACATCAATTCTGCCCATCTATCTCCATCAGCAATATTTATCCAATTCTATCACTTTCATCTTTGGCCCTTTGGATTAGCCTAGACGTTTATTATCCATCTTTGGTATTTGAAATTGAAAGATCCTCTCCACTCCACTACAAAATATTACTAGAGATCTTCTAAGATTTTTTAAAGTCTACTATCAGGATAAAAATAATTCACATCGTTCTTTCTATTTTGTTTCTTCAAAATTATCCATTTCATTAAATTTAACACCGTTTCAATTTTTCACTATCGTTTTCCCACCATTTCACCCAATTTTCATACTTTCTTCTTTCTTTTGCTCCATATTTTTTCACTGTTAAACTTGAGAAAGGCATATCAAGGGGCCAAATCCTTCTTCCTCTTGTTATCTCTTATTTGCGGGGGGACCGATAGTTAGGCTCATCATGATTGAAGATAATGCAGCCTGGAAAATAATAGTTGAAGTGCAACTATCTCTTTTTTTTTTTTTTTTCTAAGTACACCAATAATAGATGACATCACTTGCTGTCAACTTGTTCTATTTTATTATTAGATGTAGATTATGCTGGAATTGTCACCACTGTAATATACAAAATCTAAAAATATAGAATTTATGTGTTTTGCTGCAGCGAGTGTTTTTTGGGTACAAAGAAGCTATGTTTCTTTGTGTAATGACTATGACTATGTAATGTTTGTTGAAATGTATCAATGAATTTTCAACACATTACTGTTATGAAATCTGTTCTATTTTGAGTTAGTTTGAATCCTTGTTGTGTTTTCTTTGTACTTTCATATTTCAGTCTACATAGTACCAAAAGATATACTGAAATTCAACTAGTTTTGTATTTAAATTTGATCATGATAATATGAATTCTTTCATTCAATCCCAAACAAATTGCTTCTCCCTTCTACAAATGCCTCAATGTAAAACAACAGATTGAAACATCTAGGTGAACTTCAACAAGTTAATGTGATATTTTTTTTTTGTATAAATTTAAACAAAAATAAACTTAAAATTTTCCAAAAAAAAAAAAATGACAAAGTTTAGTTGATTGATAAAACATTTGCTAGAAACAATAAGCGGAGGAAGGATTTTACCCCTTAACATGCCCTGCACAAGTTTAACAGTGGGAGGAAATAAAGCAAAAGAAAGAAGTCTAGGAATTGGATGAAATGGTAGAGAAGACAATTGAAAAGTTGGCGATAGTGTTAAGTTTAATAAAACGGGTAGTTTTGAAGAAATAAAATAGAAAAGTGATGTCAACCATTCTTAATCTTAGATTAGAATTTAGAAAATCAATGGAGATCACTAATATTTTGTAGTCAATAGAATCCTCCCCTTTGAAATTATCAAGAATTGTTTTTATCAATAGAATTAAAAGTACTTAAACACTAACAATCGCTTCTTTTTTTTTTTCTTTGCCACAACTTTAACAAACGCTACGCAGTCATTTTGTTAATATTTAAATATGGAAAAAGAATAGCAAATTAGTTTTTTTTTTTTTTTTTTTAGAGTTCAAGAAATACAAAGAAATAGTTTTTGGTGTTTTACAGGCAAAAGACAATACATTAGGAATATCATAAACACATTTGTAACTATAATAAAAAGTAATGTCTCAATTACAGACTGCTAATTAAATTCACAATTTGTGCCACGTGTCACTCACTCATTTATCGGAATATTAAACACTCTTTTTTCTAAGAAGAGTCTTGAAAAAAAAAGTTAGATACTGTCAGAGTTTGTCTCCAAAACCATCCAAAACCACGATTGACATTAGCCTTCCACCTTCACCGCGACTGCCAACACACCAACAACAATCGAAACATCCAACCACCGTAAAAGAATGCTCGAAACAACACAGCAAACACGAAGAGATTTCACTATCACCGCATCAAAAATTCAATTTTTTTTGTTTTATTTGAAAAGAGCACAACCAAAGAAAATACCCAAAAAAATTCCTAGCACAAAGAAGCCCGACAACATCATTCCCCCTAGCAAGACAGCAACTTAAAAATATACCCAAAAAATCGTAATCAAGGGATAGTTTCGGAATTGGGATACTCCAGGGGTTTTAAGACTTCATTTTCAAAGTGGGGAAGCTGTCATAAATATGATTAATACGACTGGCAAAAGGATCAATTTTACAGCAATAATTCTAGGTGAAAGAGAGGAAGAGAAGTACTATGCAAAGGAGTTGAAGGAAGCTGAAAGAAAGTTGTTACTGGAACAAGAATAAACAAGCTGGTAGAGACCATTGGTAGAGCTGATTTTACAGAGTCTTATTAGCCAGCTCAGGAATTTTAGAATCTGTTAGATGAAGAATTGTTATTGGATTCGTGTACTCAGGAAGGAATTACATATGATGTAATTGAGCTTATATAGTACAACTTGTAATGAATTCTTTGATTATGAAATGAAAAATATCTTTTTCCTTCTGAATTTCTTCTCTGGTCTATTCTTTCTTCTACTCAACTTGCACTTTTACCATTTATCAGTATTCATTCCATAATAAAATTGGCATCAGAGCTTCACGATCCAACCAATCTTGATAAAAACAAGAAGAATTCAGCAATGGTAGAGAGCACCGGAATGACTATACTTCAAGAGCAGGTCCAAGCATTGCAAAACCAGATGAAGATTACTGACTCTACCATCCAAACACTGCAAACGCAGATGAACAACCTTGATGCTAGGATGGCACAAAACCAAGAGTCTATCAGTCAAGTGTTGGACCTGTTAAATCCAAAGAAAGCAACTCAAAATCAATCTGAGTCAGGGGATGCCACCAACAGCCAACTTGTTCCAACCATCCAACAGCAAAATGCCAAAAAGATTCTTGTGAATGTAACCATTATTGATGAACAGGGCAAGTATGCTTACAAAGTCAATAAACCTAGTCTGTTACATAAAAACCAGCATGATAATACTGGCCATATGCAGCAAAACTTTAATGGTCAATTTAAAAATGTTGAGTACACTGTTGGACATGGTTCTTTAGCTGCTGTTAGTGCTTTTTCACCAGGGCCTAAAAGAATTACCATGTTTTGATGGTAACAACCGCAGAGGATGGCTTAAGAAATGCCAGAAATACTTTGCTATTTTTCTATTGCTGATCACCAAAAGTTGGAAATAGCATCAATATATTTAACTAGTAAAGCCAAGATTTGATTTGATGGTTATATGTTGCAAAAACCAGGGGTTACTTGGTCTGAATTTGCAGTAGAGTTGTGCTTAAGGTTTTGTGACAGAATTTGCTCGGATGTAGTTGAGGAATTTAATAAGCTAGCTCAGAAGTCCACTGTAGATGATTACCATGAGCAATTTGAAAAACTCAAATCGTTGATGCTTTAGTATAATCCTTACCTAATGGAAGACTGCTTTGTTTCAAGCTTTATCAGTAGGTTAAAGCAAGAGTTAAAGCTCAGAGTCAAGGCAAATGCTCCTACTAGCCTATCTGCAGCCTACAAACTAGCAAAACTGCATGAGTTATCCCTAGACTGGGAAAACAAAAAATATATACCAACCAACAGAACCACCTTTACTACCAGCATCTTAACCAACCCCAAACCAACCAATGCACCCTATAACCAAACGCCTAAGCTTTCATCACCTATACCACCAAATTCAAACAAACAGACCCTCATGGAACAAAGGAGAGCACATAATTTGTGCTTTAAATGTGGAGACAGGCATATGCCAGGACGTGCGTGTAAGACCAAACGATTGAACTTGATCACTGTTGAAGATGACAATGCTAATGATGCTATGGAGAATGAACACTCTAATGAAGAGCCAGATATGACAGAAGAGCTAGACAAGATTGAGGACAGATTAGAAATCTCCATTAATACTTTGACAGGCAATGTTGGCCATAGCACTCTAAGAATTCAGGGCAGTATCAATGGTAAAAACCTGAGTGTGCTTATTGATAGTGGTAGCACTCACAGTTGTGTTACTCCCAAGTGGACCAAAGATGGGTAGAAATAGAATACACTAGCCCTCTAACTATCACGGTTGCCAATGGAGACAAACTATATAGCACTACTAAGTGCAAACATTTTGGAGTGGAGTATGCAGGGCCATTAGTTTACACATGATTTAAGAGTCCTTTCCATGGGAGGTAGGATATGGTTTTAGGAGTAGACTGGATGAAGAAGTACAACCCACTGGTATTGGACTTCAATGACCGTTTATGTCTTTTTATAAGGATGGGAAGCAAATTACTCTGAAAGCAAGTTACTCATCTACAAACATTAAGCTTATTTCTAGGAAAAAGCTACAAAAAATGGCTGAAAAAGATTTTGAACTAATGTGAGAGATTTACATGCTCAGTGTTGAGAGCGACAGTAAGTAGACACCACCAGAATTGCAGACACTGCTTTTTACATATTCTGACATCTTTGCAGAACCAAAAAGCCTACCTCCAGTCAGAAAACATGACCATTGTATACCTTTAAAACCAGGTTCTCAACCCATAAACTTAAGACCCTACAGATATCCTCATTTCCAAAAATCTGAAATAGAGAAGCAAATTACAGAAATGCTAGCAACCTCCATCATTCAAACAAGCAAAATTTCATTTGCTTCTCCTCGTTTACTGGTCAAGAATAAAGATAGGACATGGAGGTTATGCATTGATTACAAGCAGCTGAATGCAATGACAGTTAAGGATAAATTTCCTATCCCTATAGTAGAAGACCTACTGGATGAGCTTAGAGAAGCTAAATTCTTTTCAAAGATAGATTTGAGATCTAGTTATTGGCAAGTAAAGGTCAACGAGAAGGATATTCCAAAGACAGCATTCAGAACACATCGAGGCCACTATGAGTTCAAGGTAATGCCCTTTGGACTCACTAATGCTCCAGCTACTTTTCAGTCTTTAATGAATGATGTATTTTCTTTACATTTGAGAAAATTTATACTTGTGTTTTTTGATGACATTCTTGTGTATAGCCCTGATTTGTTAGAACACTCTAAGCATCCACAAACTGTTGAGGTGATGAGAACACATAAGCTGTATGCAAAAAGAAGTGCTTCTTTAGTCAGATTCAAGTAGAGTATTTGGGACATGTCATCTCAACTACCAGTGTCTCTACTGATCCTTCCAGAGATTGAAACAATGATGAATTGGCCATTGCCCAAAACATTGAAGTCCTTGAGGGGGTTCCTAGGATTGACAGGTTACTATAGAAAATTCATCAAAAACTATGGTGATATTAGTAAACCTCTAACAGATATGCTAAAGAAGAATGGATTTATTTGGTCTCCGGAAGCATCAACAGCTTTTCACAAGCTTAAGGAATTAATGAGTACTACACTTGCGTTGGCTTCGCCAAATTTTGCTAAACCATTTTGTCTTGAAACTGATGCTAGTTCAAAGGGTGTTGGGGCTGTACTAACTCAGGATGCTCGACCTATAGTTTGTTTAAGCAAAGCCTTAGGACCAAGGCAAAATGGTTTGTCAATTTACGAAAAGGAATATTTGGCTATATTAATGGCTGTTACAAAATGGAGGCATTACTTGGAGGGGAAACCATTTGTGATTAAGACCAACCATGAAGCTCTGAAGTACCTATTAGAGCAGAAGCTGACCATTACCATTCAGAAAAAGAGACTGACTAAGTTATTAGGACTGAATTACTTAATTCTGTATAGGACGGGTAAAACAAACAGGGCTGCGAATGCACTGTCTAGACGGTATGAAGAGGAAGCTGAATGTCAGAGTTTATCATCCATCACTATTGCACCTGAGTGGGTGAAGGATATTTAAGGCAGCTACATTGGTGATGTAATGGCTCAAGAAAAGATAGCAGCTTTGGTAGTTAACAAAAATGCTATACCAAACTTTTCTTTCTCTAATGGTATTCTCAGATTTAAGGGGAAGGTCTTTATTGGTGATCAAGGACAGCTTAGAAAGCACATAATTCAGATTTTACGTGACTCGCCTCAAGGTGGCCAGTCAAATACTCGGGCTACCTATCATAGACTCAACTTATACTTTTATTGGTCATAGATGTTGAAACAAGTACAGGATTATATCCAGCAATGTGATGTTTGCCAAAGAAACAAAAGTGAACATGTCCCATATCCTGGGAAATTGCAACCAATCCCTATTCCCAAGTAGAGTTGGGAGGTAATCACTATGGACTTCATTAAAGGTTTGCCAACTTCTTAGAAGTTCAATTGTATTCTAGTCATCATTGATAAATTTACCAAATATGGCCACTTCTTTTACCTCTTTCATCCTTATTCAACCTTGGATGTAGCTAAACTCTATTTTAGCCAAGTTCATAAGTTACATGGGACCCCTAAGGTGGTTATTTCAAACAGAGACAAGGTTTTTATACGGTTAATTTGGCAAGAGTTGATGAAGCTGCTTGGTACCAGTGTGCACTCAATACAGCTTATCACTCTGAATCAAATGGACAAACTGAAAGATTGAATCAGCGCGTGGAGCAATGCTTAAGGTCCATGTGTTTTCTCAAGCCTAAATCATGGGCTAACTGGTTATCCTTAGCTGGATGGTGGTACAATACTAGTTACCACACAACTTTAAAAATGACACACTTTCAAGAGTTATATGGTTACCAGCCACCAAGATTTCTTTGGGATGCCAGCTCCAATGCTAAGGTCGCTAATGTGAAAGAGGTTCTTAAAGAAAGAGAACAGCTGAGCAAGTTAATGATTGGGCAGCTACAAAAGTCCCAACACAGAATGAAACACTATGCTGACAAGAAAGAGGAGTGAAAAACAGTTTCAAGTAAGAGATGAAGTCAATTTAAAAATTCAACTATATAAACAGACTACCTTGGCGTTCAGGAAACATTTGAAGCTCTCATCCAGGTATTATGGGCCTTATCCTGTCATTGCTAAAGTAGGATCAGTAGCTTACAAGCTGCAGTTACCAGATTCAGCAAAAATCCACCCAGTCTTCCATGTAAGTCTGCTTAAAAAGAAAATTAGTCCTAAGGTAGTCCCTAGCATAGCACCTCCAGAAGTAAATGATCAAGGTGAGCCACTGATATACCCTGCTGCTGTTTTAGACAAGAGAATTGTCAAAAGAGGTAACAGGGCTATTACTCAGTTATTAGTCAAATGGTTCAATTTGGGACTTGAGCGGGCCACTTGGGAGGATTATACAGTCTTTAATTCTCAGTTCCCTGATTTTGATCCTTGGGGACAAGGATCCTCTACAGGAAGGGGTAATGTCATATGTATGATTAATACGACTAGCAAAAGGATCGATTTAACATCAGTAATTCGAGGTGAAATAAAGGAAAAGAAGTGCAATGTAAAAGAGCTGAAGGAAGCTGAAAGAAAGTTGTTACTGGCAGAAGAATAAACAGGCTGGCAGAGACCATTGGTAGAGTTCATTCGGCAGAGTTTTATTAGTTAGCTCAAGAATTTTAGAATCTGTTAGGAAAAGAATTGTCATTGGATCCGTGTACTCAAGAAGGAAATTATATGTGATGTAATTGAGCCTCTATGGTACAACTTGTAACGAATTCTCTAATTATGAAATGAAAAATATCTTTTTCCTTCTGAATTTCTTCTCTGCTCTATTCTTTCTTCTACTCAACTTGACTTTTACCATTTATCACTATTCATTCCATAACACTTAAAAAGGAGAACAACATAGTGGAAGATGAAGGCTTTTGGTACGACGAAGGAGGAGTATTATAGGTTTTGGAATTCGCACATTTAGGGTTTAGATTTAAGCTTTTTGGGCATATTTCCGGAAATCTATTTAAAGGGACGTCCTTAAGAGGTTGACAAGAGTTTTTTTTATGTTTTTTCGAAGTTAACTGAATGTCGATGAGTAGCAGCAGGAAGGTGGGGACGGCAATTAGTACACTAAATGTCTATCAGTTTTCTGGAATTGTTGCATGTATTCGTAGAGTGGTAAAGATTGGGTCAAGAAATGGATAGGGGAGCATCACAGTCTGGGCCTCACACGTCAAGTTGAGCTAAACACGAGTTTTTTTTTCTAAAATTAAGGTACTTTTTAATTTTATTTGCTTAATCAGAGTAATTTTAAACTTTATTCTAAAATAAAATTACTTTGACTTAACTGGACTCTACATCAGCACTCCTTGTCAGGTTAGCTTCTCTTTCTTTCAATTGAGCAAAAATACTCTGTTCTACTTTCCTACAACAGTCATAAATGAAAATCTTTAATAAATGCAAATTAAAGCCTACTATTTTCTTTATTTCCAAGTAATTTATTTTTATCCATATTTGAAATCTCTCTTGCAAAAATATTGGCTTTTGATAACGATTTTGAAAAAAAGTAATTGATAGGTCTATTATTAATGTGCCAAGGTTGAATTGCAAGTTTATGTATTAGAAAATTTTGAAGAGAAACACTTGAGGACCTGCATATTTGATTTCAATAGTACTTTTCTTTCCCCACAACATAGTAATAATTTTTTTGCATATTACTATAATTAGGGCCATGTCCCAATGATTGCACTCAAATTTAGTATTTTCTACTTATTTTTGGTGTAATTTTTTTTATATTTTGATTTATTTTTTGAGATTTTTGGTAAAAATACTTCTAAATGTACATTTTTCTCATGTGTAGGTAAAAATAAAAAAAAAATGAGAAATTTTACTCAATTTAGATATATTTTGAAAGATTTTTTATGTAAAATGTGAAAATAGTCTAAATTAGTGTCATTAAGCTATTATTACTTTTTAAGGGAGTTTCTTCATTTTTTTATGAATTTCTTGAGTTTAATTTTAGAAATTTTCTAGCAATTTTTTATGAAAAATATAATCATTTTATGGCTTGAATTTTATAGCAAAATAAAAGCATGAAGTTGACATCAAAAGAGAAGGAAAGAGTAAGCTTGTCGTTGGTGTACATGGTTCATGTGCATGTGAAGTTAGCGCCATCCTTTGATAATTCGAAGAAAGTCAAATGAGGCTACTGACATGGCATTTTGGAGAGCTCCCATTGGTTTTAACTTGGACTTTTAAGAGTGGTAAAACGTATAAGAAAAAGGCTTGTAATCAAAGAAGAATAAAGAAGCTACAACTAGCCATGCACAAGAGATGAAATAAGGAGCAAAAAATCTCTAGAAGACCTCTCATTTTTAGATATTTTGAAGAGATTTTTTGAGAGCTTACTTTTGCATTCACCTGCCTATAAACAGGAGAGCTTGCCATTTTAGGAAGATTTTAGCTTAGGATTTTAATTTTTTTTTATTTTTTAATTTATGTATTTTTTCATTGCATTTTACTTTCTTACTCGCCAAATATCCCTTGATTTCTTTATTTCTCTATTGATTTTGATTGTAATTTTATATTTCTTGAAGTATTTTTCAGTATTCTTTATGATATTGGCAATAAAATGTACAAATTTTATTGATTTCTAGCTCAAATCTTCAAGTTCTTTTGTTGATAATAATTTTGTTTTTGAATTTGTGCATTTGACCTAGTTGCAATGTTTTCTTCAAAACTCAATGATTTCGTACTTATTTTTGCTTTAATTTTTTTCATAATTTCTTAGTTCATTAGGCTTTAACATTGTAGAAAATCAGTATCAAATTTGTTTCCAATCAATACAGTTAATTGTTGCAAGTTTTGGTTGAAAACTAGAAGAAGTGCAATCCAATTCATGCAATCCAAGCTTGAGCACAATTCTTCTCTCCTCTTAGTGAATTGTTTGTTTCTTTCAACCTTTAATCTCTTATATTTACTTATTATCTTGCTTATTGTCATTTTGATGCAATTTATTTCATGATTTTGATGGCTATTTGGATTTTTTTGCTAAAGTTATTTTGATTACCTCTATTTTGCATAGATTTTAAAATGCTAGTTCATTGAGCTGGATTTTTTCATTTTATTGTGATTCTTTGTTTGATTTTGAAGTAAACTTGTTGATTGGTCACTCCTTAGCTCAGTTTAAGCTCATTTTTAATATAAAGCTCTAGATCTATTTTTTTTCTTTTGCTAACTCAATGAGTTATAGTTGTACTTGTTGGGCTAAAAGCCTCCAATCCAATCACACCAGCAGAAGCGAAATCAAACAATAAATCAAACACACAAGAGACAACAATTTAACGTGGTTCAATATAACTGACCTACATCTATGAATGAGAAACAAGATCCACTAGTTGTACAAAATTACAAACATACATCAAATCATCAACCTCACTCAACAATCAATACTCATAAGACACTCTCAATCTCCTCTAGTCATATGAAGTATTCTTAACCCAAACAAACATAAATTTAAACCCTTGTGCACCCTTTCAACATAACCAAACACATACCCATATGCTCCCATACATCATACCTATGTGGACTCTTTCAGTCTCCTTTAGTCCACTCACAAACAAACATACACACCTATAAGACAGACGTAGAGCCTCAATACTCTTATAGGGTGTCTATCCAACAAAATCTTACAACCCTCTTACATCTTTTTCTTATACCTAAGCCTATAGATACTTCACCTATTTATAACCATACAAACTTACCAATTAAGAATCCTTCTCCTCTTAGAATTCTTCTCCTGTAAATCAAACTTACCTATTAAGAATCTCTTTCCTTTTAGAATTCTTCTCTTGCAAGTCAAACTTACCTATTAATAATTTTTTTTCTCTTAGAATTCTTCTTTTACAAGTCTTCTTGTCCATCAAGCAATATCTGATAAATTTCAAACAAATCTTTAACAAATCCTAAACAAATCTCTTATGAAATTTGAGTCATTATTTTCAACAGTACTTGCACATCCTGTTTATATTTTCTTGCTTGTTGAAAGTTTTCTTTCATGTTTTCTATTGCAATTTGAATCTTCATTGAGTTTTTTAAACAGAATTTTAAATTACAATACAAATTCAATTCAATTTGTTCATTTTAGCTCTTCAAATTGTGAGTCAAACTATATTTCTAGATTTGGTAGTTTGCAGTTTTCAACTTTTGTTTCCACATTCTTGTACGATTTTCTTTACTTTTGCTTTTGGATCTAGTTTTTCATGATGTTCTTTGTTAGTTCTCTTAAAAGTCAGTTGGTTTTCATTTGATTAATGTTCATTTTATAAGTCAAAATAGTAGCATACATTCATAAGTTTAATGTGCAAGTTAGTGATAGTTCAATTTTATCTTTTAGCTTTTGAATATTTTTGCTTTTCAAATATGTTTTTAAGCTAGTTTTCTAGGTGAATTTGCATTTTTAAGTTTTAGATCATTTACCTTGTCATTTGAAGTTCATTTTGGCATTGTAAGTATGTTTTAGCTAGATTAGCCTTGCATTTTCGATTTTTCATAGTTTACATGTTTAGTAATAGTTTGCATTTTCATCACTTTATTTTCTATTCATGATTGCTTTACTTTGATTTAACCACTATATTTTACATTTTTTAACATGCATTTTACCTATTGTTCTTGCTCATTCGTTCATTTACTTACTATTACATTTTTCATGTTTTATTTCCTTTTATTTTCATAGTTAGATTTTATATTCATTTGGTGATTTGAGCCAACTATAGAAACCTATATGGTGATAATAAATACTTAGCCTAGGAGTTTCTTTATCTAATCTTTGTAGAATGATATCTTGACCAAAAAATCATTATTATTACTTGTACGGCTTGTGCACTTATCATTTTACCTAAATCACCCCAAACTAGGCAACAAGACAATTTTGCCAAGTAACAAACCTTTTTCATAAGCTTTTTTGGGAGGCTTAACTGAAACCTTACCTTCGACCTTATATGGAGGGAAAAAATGAAGAGATTGTTTTAATTGAAGAGGTCCAAATGGAGAACGCTAATGCACACCATTTTGCCATAAAACTTTAGTGTCTACCTCAGCAAGATTAAATTGCTCAACTTGTTTTCCTTCATACGCCCTTGATGAAGTTGAAAGTCAAGGGAACTAGGCATTATCTTTAATCAATTTCTGAACATTTTCTTGAAATTTATCAAGAAAATCCAATGATCGATCCTGAAGAGAATACAAACCAATGGATGACAATGGATTTGATTCCATTAAAGCTTCAGGTGAGGGAAACCCATGAGAGGGAGAAGTCAAAATTCTTACAAATCTAGCCATGATGGGGAAATTTCCAAATCAAAAAAAAAAAAAAAGAAAATGGTGAAAGGAAATTGAAGAAATTAAAGGAAATATAAAAAAGCATTTGTTAGCTCGTAAATTGCATGTTTCTATTTTCCACATTCTTTTGAATGTGAATGTGAATGTGTTACATGAGAGAAAGAGAAGGCAGACAAACTGAAGAAAGAAGTTAGTGAGATGGAATAAAATGTAGAGGTTAATGGACATAGAGTAGCTTTGGTTTCAAATAAAGTTTAACAGGGCATTTGATTAGTGGAAAGATTTTTCTTTGAAATCTTGTTTTTTATAATTTGATTCTCACGTTTGGCTCACGGTATCTAATTCTTGAGAATATTCTAAAATTTCCAACAATGTTAAGATATCTCAAAATTAGAAATTTACATTTTCCCGTAAATTTTTAAAATTTTGAGAAAAAAATTAATTTTATCTCACATTTAACCTCAATAATAATTTTTTATGATCTATTTTACCATTGAAAATCAATGTAATTGCTTGATAAATGGAAACCCATTCTAACATCGAAATAAGCCTTCATAGCCACACAATTAGGCAAAGGTGTAATCTTAACCACAAGATTGGACACTTGACACACGATTGGACACGTAATATATTATATATAATAAAATAATATTTTTTAAAAATAAATGTAGTAGATAACTATGATTTTATGTTTTTGAATTTTTTATTTTAGAAAGCATTATATTATTTATATATGAAACGTAGTAGATCAATTAAAATAATAATAAAAAAATAAAATTTTTCATATCAATGATGTTTGTTATATTTGTAAACATATTAATTGATATAATATTATAAAATAATATTGTATCATACTTTTAACTATATTTTTAATGACAAAAATGTAATATTTACTAACAAAAATCACGTTTTTTATTTTGAAAACATGATTGATAATCTATTAAAAACAAAATTTTTTGTTTCAAAATGTAAACTTGATTAATAATAAATAAATAATAACATAATTGATTGAATATTTTAATTATATTTTTTATGTTAAAAATATAATATTTAATATTATTAACTACGATTTTTACATAAGAACCGTATTCTTTGAAAAATATAAACACCACGTTTCTTTGCTTTATAAACCAATGAAGATTGGAAAAATGTGCTTCGCTGGTCCATGTTCCTTTGAAGCCCAACATGCTATAATGCAATGATAATAAAGACTACATTTCTTCACCGGTATTCTAGTATAATGCAATCATAATAAACACCACGTTTATAAAAAGCAAGGACTGCATTTGAACTTTTATAAACGTAGTGCTTTTATAATTTTTTATCAATCAGGTCTCTGTATAATAATATTTTTAATTTAAAAAACGTAGCGTTTGTACAATATTTTTACTTTCAATTAAAAATCATGTTTTTATTTTTAAAAATATAATTATTATACAATAATTTTTTTAATTAAAGATTATGTTTTCACTTTAAAAAATGTAATCTTTATAAAAATAAATCAATTTATTTTTAACATTATAAAAAATTTTTTTTTTTTATTTTTAATAATTGTCACAAGTTTAATTCTAATAACATAATAGACAATTGAAATATCGATCATATATAATTCACATATAACGAAGGTTATTATAGTAAAAAAATTTTGTTACGTAAATTTAATTTTTTTCTAATCAAACATAAAAATTTAATATTTTTATAACATAAAAAATTATCTATTGTCAAAAATTTACATTTAGTCAAAAATTACTTTCCCTAACAAAATCTAAAATCTCATGAATCAAACGTCCTCAAAATATTTCTGATAAAGAAAATAAAATTAAAAGTACCATCCACTAAGAAAAAATCTTAACCACACTTGGGGTTCAAATTTTCTCACACAAATTCCCTCCCTTCACGCGCATGATCACACACTCCAACTTATTTCTCCTTTGGATTTTTTTTTTTTTTTTGTTTATAAATAAATTACTCCAACTAATAATAGTAATGGATTGATCCATGATAGTAGAAAGAGATACAGATGGGAGCCTCATTCTCTTGTTATATATAAAAGTAGTCCTTCAATTAGAATAATATTTTAAGCTAATTAAAGGCATCATTGAATGATATTTGCCATTCAATTAGGCTTTATCTCATTTTTTTCTTTGGTATTTGCTTTGGTTTTTTTTTTTTTTTTTATTTGTCTTGATTTTTTTAAATACAAAAAAAAAACTCAATGAAAAACAAAGAAAATTTGGATTTTTTTCAGAAATCTTTCTAAAATATATCAATTTAATATTTTTATTAAGTTAAATTAAATAATTAAAGATATTTATTTACAAAAAAAAAATACTAAAATGAATGTTGTAATTTACAATTTTTTATATTTTCATACACAAAGAAAAATATATACGCTTAAATTCACATAATTGACATTATTTTAAAATAAAAAGACTTATCCAACGCAGAATCAGGTAATTTTTCTAGTAAATATAAAATGTCTCTCCATTTATTGTTAATAGATTTTAATTTGAATATCATCTTAAAATTTGACATGATCATAGAGCATTAGTTGCACCTAGACTTGTCGATTGCGCGCGTTGAACTAATTTGGTTCCAATCATTTCGAGTCTTAAAAAAAATTGGATCAAATTTGGGTTGAATAATTTCGATTTTAGGTTATTTTGGGTTTGAATTACTTTGAGTTTGGGCCATTTCTAGTTCAGGTCATTTCCGATTTTGGTAATTTCATTCAAGCATTTCAGGTTTGATACTTAGATTATTTGGGTTCAGGTCATATCAAGTTTAATTTATTAATTTTTATAATCAAATTAACTTAAATTTAAACAGATTATTTGATCAAGTTTGAGTAAAATTTTATTATAATTTTATTAAAAGATAAAAAGCAAAAATATAATATTTTAAAAATAAATACAAATATTGTAATTTGTATATTTTAAATTAAAGTTAATTTTTATATTAATGAAAAAATATATGTTTTATTAGACTTAACAAATTTAAACAAAATATGATAACAATATCAAAACAATATATATAAAAAAAAACTATATGGGTTTAAATAAAACGTGTTCCGTGTTTAATCGTGTCGATATAAATTTTGATATATATATATATATAAGACATAAAAAAATCATTTAATTAAATTGTGTCATACTAGTACATGTATTTAACACAATAAATATATTTATCATATTTGATTGATGTTTAATAGTTTATTTATATTTATTTTAATTTAATATAAATATATAAAAACTATTTTAAACTTTTAATTATAATACATAATTAGATATTTAATATAATCATATAAAAATTATTTTAAATATTTATTTATGATGCACATTTAATATACAATTATTTTTTACAGTAATTATATAACTACAATATAAATAATCATTTTAGTGTAATTATAATTCATTATTTAATAGCTTATTATTTTGGATTTTAGTATAATTATAGCTCATTATATAATTTATTCTAAATTACATGATTAAAAATTAATAATATAATTATAACATAAACATAACATATATACACAAATTAATGTCTTGTTTTATATATTTTATTCTATATTACATAGTAGTTATACCATAATTGTTAATTTCGTTTTAGTACCGGTTGTATCGATCGATACACTCCAATTATATCAAAATATGATATATCTAAATATGATTTTTCATACTAAATTTGGTATCGAATAATACTGGTTGTTTTTATTAGTTTCGACCTATTTCAGTGAATTTTGGTGGAATAATATATTTCAGATTGTATATGAATGTAAAATATATTTTGTAATTTTTAATTTGTCTTTTGTTATTTAACTATTTTTAACTTAATAAAAATAAAATTAATTAATAAAATAACCCTTAAAAGTTGAGTTTCTTTATTTTTTTTTGCTTTAACATTTTTTAATTTTTTTTTAAACCAAAGTTTATAAATATTTCAATTTTTTTCAAGAAAATAATTATACTCTTTTTATAAAATTTAACAATCACTAAGCGTTAGTTAATTGTTTTCATCTCTTTATTTTTATCTTAATATTTATATGAAAAAAATACTTATTTAAATATCATATGATCAGATTAAGTATTTAAAAAAGATCATGAAAAATTTATGATATTATTTCTTATGCTTTTAAGTTTATTTATTTGATTTTTGAATGTATGACATTTATTTTGTAGATTATTAATAATATTATAATGTACAAGTTCATGCATGTTTATAAATATATTTATATTAAGTCAAAAAATCTGAAATAATATGCTGAAATAATTGACATCGATAAATATCATATTTTAAAAAAAAAAATCGAAACGTCATCCGATACGAACAATTTTGGTTGATACCCATTTATAATTATAAGATATTATATAATTTATTCTAAATGACACATTGATATATATATATATATGATAATTAAAAATATATAAGTTGTTTTAAATCATATTATAAATTATAAGAAATTTTATAAGTGACAAAACATGTATATAATTTATACTAATATAATATTAAAAATATATATTAATTTGATATTTTAAATCATTTTTAATAAGTTATCATTTGTGTTATATTCATTATTTTTATTTGTTTTATATTTATTATTTTTATTAAATCAATATTTTTAAATAAAATTATGCTTAATTTAATTTTAAATATTTTATATTAAATTTTCAAATTATTTTAAGTTGGAATTAACTTGAGTTCAGATTGTTTTCGATTCAGAATTGTGATCTTGCTCCTCTCCATTTGAGTATTGAAATGGAGAGAACCAGCTGATGGATGGATATAAATACAAAACATTATATTTGAAATCTACTGTTTAATACATGCCACGTCACCGATTCACGGTTTGACCATCGAAAAGGTACGAAAAGAAAAAAGGAAGAAAGGGTTTTAACGGCATGAAATTATAAGGGATTTATCTTACTTTTTATATTCATGACGTGGTAGATGTTAGATCCATTGATTTTAATTTCAATAATAAAGTGGCATTTCATGTAACCATGAAATGGACTGTCCATTTCAGAAGCCAAATGGAGAGGAGTGGACTCCGTTTTGGACTAGACAGCTTTGAGGTGTTGATTTTTTATAATCGGAATTAAATTTTGATTTAAATGAGTTAAATAAAATTTTCGAGTTGGAACTAAATTTGAAATTATCCCGACTCAACTGAAACATTATTTTTTCATCTTCATGGGTTTTATAACTCTGTTTTCTTCAGGAACATAACATTTAAACATTGCAAGTGAGGGAAAGTGCATGCAAGAGTCGATATAGAACAAGTTTAGCCCAAAGCAATCAGAACGTAGAGAGAAAGAGAAGATGACATAAAAATAGGATAACATCATTTATATATAAAAGTATGATTTTCAAAAATATTAATAGTGATTGACTTAAATATTTTTGTAAATTTTTAAATTAATAATACTGAGTATTTTTTTTAATTGTTGTAAAAACAATTTTATATGTAATTTATGTTGATAAATAAATTTATTAAAAACAATCATAATTCAAATTTTAATTCCAAAAGTATTACAAGTGTTTGACTAAAATATCCTTAATAAATGTTTTCATAAATTTTAATTTAAATGAATTTTTTAATTATTAAATTTTTTTAATGATTAGACTAAAAAGTGTTAAAAGTAATTAACTAAAATATTCTTAATAAAATTTTAATTTCAAAAATATTAAGAGTGATTGAATAAAATACCATTAATAATTTTTTTATAAATTTTAATTTAGATAATTTTTTTTTTTTGTTATTAGACTCTTTTTTATAAGTAAAATGAGTTTTCACATCAAATAAAAATACAAATAGAATGAGATCAAAGTTAGTTTGCATAAGAATAAAATAATTATATGGAATTTATTTCTTTAGTTGTTGTAAAAACAACTGTATATATAGTTTGCATTGATAAATAAATTCATTAAAAATAATCATAATTAAGTCAATAAAGCATATTTTTTTTTTTTTCTATTTTTTTGTTAATTTTTTTGTTTTAATATATTTACTATATGTGTATGTTAATGATTTTATTATTTATTTATGAGTTGATCATTTGATCATTGATAGTATAATTAAATCTCTTTTGTCCTTTTAAATGATTCTTTAATATATTATTTTTATAGTTTAATCAAATCTCTATAATTGATTTCTCTTTGTATTTTTTCCTAGAATTTTATAATTGTTATTCCCATGAATAAAAATTAATATCAAATCAAATGCAAAATAGTTGCACCTTCTCCACCAACAATTAGCATTGTGTGATTCATTGAACATTTTAATTAGACTTTTCGCCTTTATAATTAGATGATTCTAGAGGTGAAGAAACTATAAAGAGCTCAGGATTAGGTCCCATAAAATTATCATAAAAATTGTCTGCTTTGATTGAAATGATAATTGATTTAATTTTCTTTCAATTTTTATCTGAATGTGCATATATATGATTAATTTATATCTCAAGATTATTTAATAATTCTCAATTGTATTAAGTTGCTCACTTTTTTTGGTCATTCAAGTGGTTGAATGACTTAATGTGAATTATTCTAAATAAAAAAAAATGAAATGAACTAAAATTAATTGTTTTTAGTGAATTCTTTTAACGTATGACAAAATTCGTTGAAACTACTTTTGAATGTGTTTATGACAAAGTTATATTCATTCATAAAAATTTATATTATTAATGCTAAAAATAAAATCATTATAATTTTTATAAGTATTACACAACAAGTTTATTATTATTTGAATTGAAATTTTCCTAAAAACACATTAAAAGTACCAAGGTTAGAATTTTATTTAATTTAATTTTTTAAAAATAAGTATTTTAATATTTTATATAATAAAATTTGTATAATAAAAAATTTTACATAATAGAAAAATTAAGCTCTTAATTGATAGAACATACAATTATATTCAATTTATGGAAGCACCAATGAAAATTTATTTTAAGCAAAAAAATGAGATAAAAAGATTGATTGGTTATGTATAAATTTATTTTCTTCATATGACAAAGAAAGTTAATGCTATATGATGTTTCAATGAAAAATATACAAATATATTGATTTCAAATTTCTTTAGGATTAACATGAAACTCTTTTATTAGGAGAAATATTATATACTCCTTCCTTTTTTGCATTGTATTAGTTGAAGAATGTTTAATATTGTATCAAAATTTTTAAAGTTGTCATATTATATAATATTTGTTCAAAAGAATTGAAATTCATCAAATTAATTATCACTATTATATTTCATATTAAAATATTATTATAAACTATAATTTGACTAAACTTAAAAGTGATTTAAGAGCATTCATTAGCAAAATTTATTTGATAAATCTTTATTTAATTGTGTATTTAACATTTTCAATCATTTTGGATTTTAACTTTTTATAATTTCAAGTTAGATTTTAGACTTAGAATCAGTAACTAATTAGTTTGAGTTAAGTTTTATTATCTATTTCTATTCATAATGTACTCAATTATTCATTTTTGTATCTGAGCAAATTTGACTTAATAATTAGTGCATACTTTTTTTTATTTAGAAAGCTAAATTCAAATTGTCCTAAGTCCAAATAAAAAGAAGTACACTCAATTACTTGTAAATGCAATTTCATGTTAGAAATACTCTTAAAATTAACTAAGTCAACCACAAAGACAATAAAAATAAGACATTGAAGATGAAGCGAAAAAAGTTTAAATAAGAAAATTTTAAATTGTTACAAAAGATGAATAAGAAATGTTAGATTTTGATTGGGTTATTATTTCAAATTAGATTTTGATTATGTCAATCATTTCAGATTTTAAATAGCTATTAAGTTTTTTACTTTTTAAATTCAATTGAAATCGAGTCAAATTAGTTCATTTTTATAATTATGTGTAATATATTATTTTAGTTAAATTAAAATTTAGAATGAGTAAAAAATTTATTTCTACTCAATATGAGTTTTTAATTATTTCAAATTTGAGTTGATTAATCCATGTTATTTTCACTATACTTTTATGATATTGTAATAAATTTCAAAATAGAATGAGAACAAATCATAATGGAAACTTAAGTATAAAAGTAATAGAGATACTAATGATAATTTTAAAAGAAAATCTTTATTCTCAAGTTTTACAGAGATTAAATGATATATCTTTTTTTGAGGATTTAAAATTTATACTGCAAAAATATTAATCTATATCAATAAGTTTATAATTATTTATTTGTTGATCAAATTGCTATTATATAAGTTGAGAAAAACAATTCAAACATTTCATATGAAAAAGATATCATAGTTCATACTAATTAAGGAAGATAACATAGAATTAAATATTATTTTGGTTGTAATAATAATTTAAAAAGTTGTTTACTCTTTCTAAATGTAAAAGTTGATTGGTATCAAAATATATATATATATATTATATATAAATTATTTTGAATGATGGTAATGGGAATGAAGCAACAATTAAAAATATAACATTTTTTCATTTAGTAAAAATTTTTTTTATAGAGAATGTAAAGGTAATTATTGTGAATTTAATAGTTTTAAAATTATTATCTATTTAATTTTTATATTTTATTTAATAAGTTTGTTCTCATCACTATTATCACATATATAATAATATTTTTACAAAAAATTATATACTTAAAGCTAGACACATAAAGCAATAAGTTTGTTCTCATCACTATTATCATATATATAATAATATTTTTACAAAAAATTATATACTTAAAGCTAAACACATAAAGCAAAGTTTATTACTTACATTAATGACAGAACATTTTAAAGTTTTTAATTTTTGTATGCAATTGTACTTCATTAACAGGTATAAAATTACATACACTAATAATTTAATTAAATTATCAATAAAATTTATCTTAATTTGTACAAATTTACCATGAATTAAAAAATTTGAAGAATATCTTAGAAATACTAGCTTAATATATTGTATATATTATTTAATTTAGTTTTAATATTTGTTTTAATATAAAAAATTATAATTTTTACTTATTATTATGTGTTAAACTATGAATAGTAAATTAAAAATATTTACTTATTTTTTAAAGTTATTTACATTTGAATTTTTCTTCTTTCTTCTTTATCATACAAATCATATCATCTAGCATACATCACAGTTACTTTCATTTTAGATATACACAAATCAATGATAATATAATAGTGGATAATTAATAACTTAATAATTAAATAATGAAAACTTAAATGTAATCAATATAATTTAGTAGTAATAATCGATAACTTAATAATGAATTAGTGATAATTTAAAAGTAAATGAATGATAAGTTAGTAGCAACTAATTGATGATTTTTTAGTAAATTAATAATAATATAATAATAAAATACATAATACCTTAACGGTGAATCAATTATAATATAGTTGTAAATGCATTATAATATTACTAAATGTAGGATAACTTTTAAAAAGTGATAATTTAGTAATTAATTATTAATAATTTAGTAATAAATTAATGATAATTTAATAGTAAATCTGTTTCAATTTAATTGCAATTAATTGATTGTCGTAAATCATAAATAACTTAGTAGTAAATAAATCAATGATAAATTAATAGTAAATAATTGGTAATTTAGTAATTAATAATTAAAAATTTAAAAGTAAATAAATATAACTTAATAGTAAATTATCAATTATATAATAATTAGTCAGTAATAATTTTATAGTAAATCATGTATAATTTAATTAAATAACAATAACTTTGTAATAAATTATAGATAATTTAACGATAAATAAGTGATAATTTTATAGTAAATAATCGAAAATTAAATAGTAAAGCAATAATAATATAATAGTTAATATATAAAAATATAATGATAAATTATTGATAATTTAATAATAAATTGATAACTTAGTGATTAATGATAATTTTGTAGTAAATTAGTTAATTATTAATAAAATTTTTGTTAATTATCAATAAATTAGTAACAAATTAGTTATAACTTTATAATAAATCATCAATAACTTGATAGTAAATTACCAATAATGTAATATATATATATTTTATAACTTAATGGTAAATAATTCATAACTAATGACAAGTTATTCATAAATTAGTAAAAAAATATTGATAATTTAGTAGTAAAACATTGATAGTTTAATAGTAAATAATTGATAACTTAATTGTCAATCATTGATAATTTTTTATGCTTAAAGTTGTCCGGGATTGAACACTAATTACTAGCAGAAGCGAAATCGAAACTTTTATTTTTGGGGTTAGGATAATTCTAACATGAACATATTCAATAAAAAAAATTAATGAAAAATTCTAAACTTGAATAAAATAATAATGTTATTATATAAAATAAAAATTAAAACTTGAATAAAATAATATTATTATTATATAAAATAAAAATTATCTCATATATTATTAGTGGACTTTTTAAATTTCATGTTTTATAATTGTAAATGTATAATTTATTAGTAAATCAATAATAGGTTAACAAAAAATAAAAGATAATTTAGTAATTAATTATTAATAATTTAATAATAATCAATAATAATTTAATTGTATATCAGTTTTAGTTTAACAATAATTAACTGATGAACTTAATAGTAAATTATAAATAATTTAATAGTAAATTAATGATAATTTAGTAGTTAATTATTCAAAACTTAAAGGTAAATCAATATAACTTAATAGTAATTAATCATCAATAATTTAATAGTTAATTAATTATAACTTAATAATAAATCATGAATAATTTAATATAAATAAGTGATATCTTGACAAATGAATCACAATTAATTTAATAATAAATTTATGATTATTTTGTAATATATAATAAAAATTAAGTAATAAATCAATGATAACATATATAATAGTAAATGTATAACATAATTGTAAATCATTAATAATTTAAATATAGATTATTGATAATTTAATAACAAATTACTAATAAGTTAGTTGTAAAATAATGATAAATTAATAGTAAATTAATTAACCATTTATAATTTTATAATAAATTATTGATAAATTAATAGTAAATAATTAAATTTTATAACAAATTATCAATAACTTAATAACAAATCATCAACAATTTAATAATAAATTCTTCATAAATTAATAATAAATCAATATTAATTTAGTAGTAAATTATAATAATTTAACAATAATATATTATTA
Source organism: Durio zibethinus (assembly GCF_047325235.1). NCBI lineage: Eukaryota > Viridiplantae > Streptophyta > Magnoliopsida > Malvales > Malvaceae > Durio > Durio zibethinus. The sequence continues at coordinate 28,349,067 of NC_143162.1, forward strand.
AAAATTTAATAATAAATTATTAATAATATAAAAATAAATTAATGATAACTTAATTATCAATCATTAATAAATTTTTTTAATACTTAAAATTATCACAAATTAAATTTTGATTACTAAAAAAAATTTAACAAAAAAATTTTAAATTTAAATAAAATAATATTATTTTATATAAAAAAATTATTTTGTAATAATAAATTATTAGACTAAAGTCAAAAGTAATCAAAATTTTATAAAATATTATCAAAATTTTAATCATATAAGTATTAAATTTTACTTATACCAAAATAAAAATTAACTATTAATATTTATCAATATTATCAAAACATAAAAAAATTATTTATTGGAATAAAGTTTTAAAGATTACAAATACACATGGGCGTGTCAAAAACTAATACTACTTAGATCCTGCAAAACTGCAAAACCATGGACCACAAATTATTTACTCACTCCATCACTCTTCCATGTACGCTATAAAACTCTTTCAAAAAAAAAAAAAAAAACACCATCTTCATCCATGGATTAATTCGGCCGTTCCTTAAGCATCCATGCGAATCATGCATCTCAGACCCTCGCCTGCGAGCATGTACTCAAATGCCTTGTTGATCTCGGAGAAAGGGACAGAGTGAGTGATGAACTTATCCAGTTCAAGCTCCTGCAACATCAAGGATGACAATGTTAGTTTTTATTGGTATTGGTAGAGGAGAAAAGAGGTAGACATGTCTCGACTAAGATATTCATTAAACAAGAAATGTAAACTCACCTTGTTCATGTATCTCTCAACAACAGCAGGAATATCAGACCGAGGCTTGTAGTTGCCAAAGAAAGTACCCTTGAGAGTCCTCTCATTCAGTAGATTAATTGGATGAGTTTTGAATGCGTCATCTTTGTTTGGGACACCAACAAGCACACAAACACCCCAACCCTGAAAACAAGCGATTTCAGCTAAAAATGACAATGTAAACAGATATAATCTCTCATCTCTGAAGAAGAGGTTGTGGAGCTAATTACATCATGGACACATTCAAATGCAGAAATCATGGCCTGGATGCTCCCTGTGCATTCAACACTGCGATCAACTCCTCCACCAGTCATCTCAGCAATCACCTACTTATTAGAAGCACAATGTTAAACCCCATAAAACAAATAGTCACTAGTACATTTCTAGTATTAATACATCCATAATCCACTAGCCAATAGCTAGCTACAAGGATGTGCTTCACAAATCAGGATCTCAAACAAGTAGATTATATAAATGCAGGTTTTATGTAGGGTGATCCCCGCAACTGTATGGTCATGTCAGAATCGTAAATGAATTTTCAAGTTGAAGGATCAGGAATGTTAACCATCTGTGATACAATTTGAAACTAAAAGAACCATATACTAAATTAAATTTTCAAGCAGGAACCAACCTCTTGAACAGGTTTGTTGTGATCTTTTGGATTCACAAACTCTGTAACACCAAATTTCTTGGCTGCAAGAAGTAATAAGGGAAACATGATCAATTTTGTAACTTTGCTTAACCATGAATATAACAATCTTCGAATGACTTAAGTAAATAACAATTAAATTAATGCTACCTTCTTCAAATCTGTTGGGGTTCAAATCAACACCAATAATCCTAGAAGCCCCAGAAACTCTTGCTCCTTCAGCAGCCTAAATTTCACAAAAGAGAATTAAGGATAAAACAGTCCAACACTTTCCTAGTTGCCAAGGGGGAAAAAACATAAAAGCAATAAGAATAACTCACAGCAAGACCAACAGCACCCAGTCCAAAAATTGCAACGGACTGACCCTTTTTGGGTTTAGCAACATTAACAGTGGCACCAAAACCTACAGGCACAAGCAAAATAAGTTGTGAGACAAGAAATTCCTCCTTGTCATTAGCATTATTTATATATACAGAAAAATGAGAAAAAACGAAGTTCTCCGCAAGTCCCAAACCTGTGGACATTCCGCAACTTAGAACACACACTTTATCAAGTGGAGCATCTGGATTGATCTTGGCAACCTGGCCAACATGGACAACGGTGTATTGGCTAAAAGTTGAGGTGCCAAGAAAGTGGTAAATAGGCTTCCCATTGATGGAAAATCTAGATTTCCCATCATGAAGCATTTCACCCCTATCAGTGTTGATTCTGAGGAGATCACACATGTTACTTTCTTCTGACAAGCAGTGGCGACACTCCTTGCATTCTCCAGTGAAGACAGGGAGGACATGATCACCTGGTTGGAGATCAGTCACGCCCTCGCCTACACTCTCCACAATCCTAAAGACCAGAAAGTTCAAAGAAACTGGTTATACATGAGAATTTGGTCAATTAGTTGCAGTCTTCAGAAACTAATAGGACATCCAATCCGGTTAATTTAAATTCACCAAAAAAAAAAAAAAAAACTGTTACACATCTCATTTAAACAGTTTTAATGCAATTTCAAGGTTATATCTGTCTAAAATCTGGAAACTCTCTCAAGCATTTTAGACATATACATACCCTCCAGCTTCATGACCAAGTATGCGAGGAAACAGAGGATTTTGTCCCTACAAAAAGAGAAAAAAGTTGTCAATGTCAATCCGAGAGATGGGAATCAGAGTCTTATATCTAAGACTATAACTTAAGCAAATGTATAGCTTTAGATGAAGGAATCGAAAGAAATTAATCACTGGCCAAAGCCAATGTAGAGGATAAGCAATTTGGCTTAAAACTAGACCAGACCCCAACATAAATGCAATGCCAATATTCTCCAAATAATCAGTAATTTAACAGATTGTTTCCAGATCACTCAATAACATTGTGCTTGGTCAAAACTTTTCTCATGGAAATTCTTTTTCCAAAACAAAAGCTAAATGGTTTTACTTCTTCAACAAATATATAGAACCAATCACCCAAAAAATAATTAAGTCTAAGGAGAAGTGTAACCTTAGCCTCCCAAAAGTAGACGTCGGTGTGACATAACGAAGTGAAGAGTATCTTAATACGGACTTCATTTTTCTGTGGTGGTGCCACTTCCACTTCTTCCATCGACAGTGGCTTCCCAGCCTCCCATGCCACCGCGGCTGCAAAACCACGACCACTGAATTAGCAAAACAATCGCGAAACAACCGATTATTAAGAACTACTTAGATGAATTGCCTAAGATTCAAAGAAGAATTTCCATCAAACTGGAAAAAGCTAAAGCTAAATCTAAGTATATAGTAGCTTTGTTTACACACAAAACGAATCCATTTTTTAGATTGTCTTTTCTGACAAAAAAAAAATCTCTAGAGGTCAAATAAAGAGAAACGGTTTAACAATAAATCCCGAGCATCGATCAAGACCTCAAAACCAACAGGCAAAACCACTCCCATACAGATAAGATGAAATCCAACAAAGGACAGTGATCATATAACCAGAAATAATTGAAACAAAAGTATAAAGCAGACAGCTGATCACCTTTGCATCGGATGACCTGACCAACAGTACTCATGGCTGTTTAATTTTGTCTGAGACAAAACTAGAGAATTTTTTTAATCTGATTACTTTACTCCTCTAATATTTTTGTTCTATTGTGAATTTGAGTATGAAAAAAAACCATTAACTGAGTTCTATTTATAGCAGAAATAGTAGAAAGAAATCAAATGTACCATGATACCCATTTGATTTTATTAGATTTGCAAGCTTTCCAATGATTTTGATTTGTCAATGTCGGTTTTCTAGCGATTCTGTGTCTGGTTTTTGTGTTACTAGTGTCGTGGTTTTGGTTTTGGTTTTGGTACAAGTTATAAGCGGCTGTGTTGAAACATTCGGGATAACCATGGGCGCCTACAGGAACGGACACGTAGCCTTGGTTGAGCAGTTTTGGATTTGGGTTGTTTTAGATTTCTGGTTTCGCTTTTCTGGGAATGATCAGGTCAACGTGGGGTTCAAGTTGAGCTTTTAAAAGGCCGATGAATTTGGACAGTAAAGCGCTACGTGCCACTCAAGCCATTGTTCACAACGATTTCCTTCATCCAATTTTTAAGCTCATTGTTTTGTTTCCTTTTTTTTTTTTTAAATCAAATAAACACCAAGATTTTAATTTGTTTTAGCTTAAAAATAATTTGTACGTATTCAAATATTTATCGGTTTATCATAAACTCACAAGGAGATTGACACGGTCTATTAAAAATTAATTTATGTGTAACTTGATTGTATCAATCTAATATTATTATTTAATGTATAATATCAATATGATCTACAAAAATTAAAAATATGATCTGATATGATAATATTTATAATTTTTATGGATCATGCTATGTCTAATAGAATATTATTTTGTGTCACATTAAATCAAATGCGTTTATTTAGAGTTTTTTTTTAAATTTTTATCACTTTTTATAAAAAATCTTTTCTTTATTTTTTTAATTTTTTTTAAAAATTATTCTATTAAATTAATATATAAAACACATAATTTACATGATCCAACAAAATACTATGAGGAAAGGTTAAAAAATTCACAAAAAAAATATGAAAATTAAAAAATATCAATATTCCAATTCTAAATTTTCAAAAAAAAAAAAAAACACAAATGTCACGTTATCATTTAATTTCTTATTCTCACTTTATGATAATTCACTCAAATTTTATGCTTTTTCTTGTTCTAGTCTTTTCCATAACTAATCTTTAAGTAATTATTTTATAGTTCCTTTTTTTTAAGAAAAATATACATCAAAATGAAAAAAAATTGTAATTTTATCACCTAACAGTTTCCCCATAAGCTTGATTAGCACATTTACTCTAAAAAAAAAAGACTTAAATAATATATATATATATATATATATGTTGGCTATATTCATATGAACTAGAAATAGCTACCCGATATGTTGGGTTTGAATTATTTTTTCTCAAAACTTTTTATTTCTATTTATTAATTTTTTATTATTTTAAATATATTTATAATTGTTTTAAAATAAAATAATAAAATAACTAAAGTCTTATAAAAGTTTTAAAATTCATATATATTATTTCATATATTACAATTATAGTTTTTTTTTAATTTTTACATTATATTTTAAATGTTGTATTTTTATTAATCATTTGATCAAATGTATGATTGTTAATATTTTGTAATTTATAATTTTTTTGTAAAAATATTTTAAAATAATAAAAAGTAATTTAATTTTTTGTTATGTCTTTTTATGTTTTATTTATAACATTATATTTTTAAACTTTTATTTTGTTATAGTAATTTAAAATGTAGTTAAGTTTTTTTTGTAATTAATTTAATATGTAATTTAATAGAGTTATTATAGTAATTTATATAAAATGTCACATGTCAAATTTCTATGAAGTAATGGTTAGGGTATTTTAATAATTTAATAAATAATTAATTATGTATTATATTAAAATTTAATATGTAATTTAATAGGAGTATTATATTAAATTTTAAATAAAATGTTGTATGTCAAATTTCTATAAAGCAATGATAGGATTATTTTAGTAATTTAATATGTATTTAATATTATGTTATGTTAAAATTTAATATGTAATTTTAATAACGTCACTTGTCAACTTTCTATGAAACAATTAGAAGGTTATTTTAGTAATTACGATAAAAATACATTGTAATAATTTTGATTAATTATAATATAAAAGGTGTTTTCATAATTATGATAAAAAAAGTATTTGAATAATTTTTATCGATTATGATAAGAAGAATACCTTCATAATTATAATAAAAGAGATATTATAATAATTTTACTCACATGTTAACTCTTTTTAATGTATTGATATAGATAACTATATATAGTATTTTTTTTAAATCTACTCATGGTTTTTTTAGAATAAAAAAATATTTTTTTCATAGGAGGGCAAAGCCCTTAAAGAAGGAAAGGGGTGGCGTAGTGAGAAAGAAAAAAATGTTTTGAACTGAATGAAAACAAGAAGTGGTGGGTAATTTTTTATATAAGTAATTTTTTTAAAAAAATAAATTTGTATGATTTTATATTTTTATGATAATTTTATTGGTTTTTTTTTTAATTATAAATCCCGTTAACTTTGACACCAACTTGGGTTTTAATAATAATGTTAATAGGCATTGCCCATTGGATTAAAATATAAAAGGTACTTATTATCCTGTTAATTTTATTTATGAAATAAAAAAAACCCTATACTATAAATATATATATATATATATCATAATAACTCTATTTATGTAATTAAAAAACTATATTATAAATGTATATGATAATTTCTCAAAATATCTCATTTTTATTCTTTTTAGGGGTAAAACCTAGTTGGTTTAACGGGCTTTAGTTCAGTTCCGTGAGATATTTGTGTAATAGGCTTTGCTGTCTGCAGATAGAAATTTAAGGCCCAATAACAGAGGTAAATGGAAGACCTTTTTCTTTGCTTATTATATTATTGATTTATAAGGTGTCGAAAATCAAATTTAAAGGATTAAAATAAAGGCTGATGCCGATTTAGGGAATAAATCCTTAAAATTGGAGAGGAGATAAATCCCGACAAAGATATCCATAACCATGTTATAAACAATAAAAAAATAAAAAATCAAATTCTTAAAAAATGGAGCAATTCATTACCATTTCATGATTAGACCTATTCATTAAATTGCATCGCATCAAATTTGGATCGGACTTAAATGAAATATTAATTAGCATCAAATTTATTTGGCTCAAAATATGAATTTCATTAACTTTTTAGATTCGACTTGTTTATAAAAGTAGCTATTTAAATTCATCCGTATTTTAAAATTTTTTCAAAATAAATAATAAATGAAATAAAACTTTAAAAAATAATTTTGTTAATTTAATTTAACATTTGAATGTGATTAGGTTCATTTAGGTATATGATATTAATGCATATAAATATATTATTTAATTATCCATTTATTTATATATAATATCATTATAAATATAAAATATATATAAATAACCATCAAGTATTTCTAAACATATCTTTAATTTAAGCCTAGGTTCACTTTAACGGATCTAATATTTATATCCAAATCCTTCTAAATTTAAGGCAAGTTTAGGCTCGAACATATAATTTAACCCTTAAACAAGTTTATTAATGACTCATGCATACATAATGTAATGATTTTTTTTAAAAAGAAAAAAATTTAGAATTTAATTTAATTGATTCATAAAATTACTTTTAAAAAATAATATATATTAAATATATGATTCAAATCTTAATACCTACAACCCTTTCACTTATCTTAGACCGGAACGAACTTTTGTTACAAAAAATTGAAATGTTGAAGTCCTAGAAGAAGTAAAATATAGAAGAAAATTATATACTAATTTGCCTTACATTGTATTCTTCAAAAGTTTAAAATTTAAAATCTGAGTACTCCAGCTGTCTTCTTGACTTAAACATCTATTCTTCAAAATTTTGCTAGTTCTTAAGTAGTTTTGGTGTTTCATGAATAGAAAATTTTTACTACAAAAGTAGGTGTTATAATGATAGAGAGACTAAAACGCTAGTACAAAAATGCCAACATAGGATAACAAATAATAAAATGAAGGAAAAAAAAACACAAAATTTAGGATCTTTGAATGACCTACATCTAGTCTATGGGCAAAGAAAGAGCAATAAATTTACTATAAAAATCACCAAAATTACAAAAATGAAAACAAATCTCAAAGAACCCAAAATCCAAATACATCCAACAACTCAAAATAAGCACTTCACTATGAGCACTTAAATAATTAAATAGAGGTTTTTTTGTTATACTTCTATCTCTACAAAAACAACAACATCTAGCTTCAAACTCTATCTTGTATATTTTTGTGTTTTACTTTAAACTGAAAAACCAAAAAGCTTTTGTTACCATTGGTTAAGTGGAGTAAAATTCTTTGCTGGCAATAAATTTTGGAAACGTGGCTTCTACAAAAATTGACTTGGTTGTAAATTTCACAATAGTAGGAGAAATTCATGGTCTTTGGCATCTATTATGCGGTCTTAATTATTTTGTTTTATAGGAATTGCAGTATCTTCCTCGGGCATAAAATGATTATCGCTTCATATTTTCCACAATGGAGAGATGGACACCCTACATTATTGCATATTGATATCTGTCAGATTTCTATGGTCTGATCACTCGTGCTATATTGATATAAATATGAGTCCAATTCAGGGCCTGATTGATACATCATATGGTCTCTTTTGAACTTTGAAGGCAAAGAAATTGAAACTTTTCAACAAAAGCAAACAGAATTATTATGGTTTAAGACTTTGGCCACAAGAATCCCTTGCTCTTTACTTTCAATGCTTTGATGATGGAGATTTTGGGTGCCCATCCAATCTAAATGCCTCCTTACTGTTGGGATATGGGCAAACAAAGGAACAAGCAATGCTTCCTCTCTTGTTTGCAAGCTTCAATTTTAAGCCAAATTAGGTCTGGTTTTCATACATGAAATCTCTCAAAGAAAAGAAGAAAAGCAAGAACTGTTTGTAGTAATGACTATAGTGATTATAGATCCAAATATTAAAAATGACAGCGAAAAAACAAAAGTAGGGAAACTGATATGATTTTGCCTTTTCTTTCTCTTTTTTTTTTTTTTTCTTCTTTTCTCGAGTCAAACACGCTTGGTTGCAGCATCTTTTTACCCACCCCCAACAAGAAAAACAAGTCTCCTACCTTAATCATAAGTCATGATAATCCTTTTTTCCTTTCGGCTACCACTAATCTATGTACTAGGGGGGAGGGGGCAACAATTCCAGAGTATGAAAAACCCTCAATAATCCTGTAACATCCTAAGATGACCCTATTCTTTTGCCTTTGGAGATTCCTCATTTTTTTCTCTAGAGCGTTTCATGAGGACATAGAAATATAGTAACTTTGATCTGGCTAATGACATGTTGCCTAGAACCAGCATATATACTGCACCCGACAGCTTATGCTTAGCGATAGGATTAAGCGAAATTACGGGTACATTCTACTCTCCATGAACTTCACAAGCTACTTAGGATATATAATGCTTTTGCTTCTCCATAATCTTTTATTGAGACGACTGATCTATTATTATTATTATTATTATTATTATTTTTTTTTTTTTTTTTGGGTTTCTTCCTTTCTTCATATGCCTAATAGTATGTAATACACAAGTGTTACAGGCAATGAAACCAACATCCCAAAGATGACCCTGCAAGAATATAAGTGCATCAATGTGTTATTCATGTAATGTCAACATCCTATGAAAAAAACAGAAATACAGCTAATCGAAAGGTCTTAAGAAAATGAGACATCAAAGAATACCAACAAAAACTGAACAGATGTTGAGTACTTTTGATTTTAACTTACCCTGTGCTCAATATGTCAGGATGCAAACCGTATTCCCTGGCAAAAACAAATGGTACTATCCCTTGGGGAAGTGCTGCCTGAGATTAAGTTTCAACCAATGTTTCAATCAAAGCCTAATCGATATTCATCTACCATGTAATAAAATGAATTCAATCTTGTTACATTTTGTAGACTTCAGTACCTGTACTATGGCAGCATGTAGTTTTGCTCCTCTTAATCCCATGACAATTGACGCCATGGACATTATTACAGGGCCACATAGGAAACGGATCACCATCCCCATTGTTGCTCTTTTTGCGCCACAGGCAATAATTCTTGGCTGAAGTGCCATGAATAACCCTGCAATATCAGTCTGATTATCATCTCTGACATTTTTGGATTTAAATTTCTAAAATTTGCAAAGATAGAAGTAAAATTGTCGTCCAAAATTCATGTGCCAGAGAAAGATTAAAGCTGCAATGTTTACCAAAAGCAGGTGAGTGAAAGAGGGAAACTCAAGTACCTAAACTGAACATTGCCATCCCAAGGCCTGCATCAGAAATTATTTTTATTGAGTATTTCACCAAACTTGGCATCCCAACATTCCACCTACACAATCCATGAGATTAAATCAAAGTTTTTAGCTGCGTTAAGACCCGGATCAACTAACTTAGCTTTGTCCCGCATGATTAGCAAAGGTGGATCCACACTCCATAGGTTGAAAAATAAAAAACCTTTTTCAATGATAAAATTAATAAATGATAGATTTTTTTTTTTTTTTATATATGTTATAAGTTAACACCTTCCAAAAAAAATCTTGTATCTTTCGATGATGGTTAGGGTCTTATAATCATTAATAAACTCACTTGAAGGAGATGAGAGACCAAAGAAGGCCTAATATACTTGAGTAAGTATTTGGATTGCGAGAGAGCTTCCTTCCGACCACAATTAGTATGAGTCTTAGCATGACTATTGCATTTGGCATTTCTTGTTTGCTCACTGCAGATTCCTTTCCATCTGCCACCTCTGCTACTGTTATTTTGGAGCTGTCCCTAAAGCTAATTTCCTTCTCTACAAAAACACGTCATTAATTCATCAGAAACAGAAACTTTCATCATTCAGAAAAAAAAAAAGACAAAGATAAGTTCATAACTTTTTAGGTCATTAGCAAAAGGTCAAGCTCTAAATTATGCAAGATAATTAAACAAAGAGAAATGGGATGAGCATGTTTCGGTGTTGATTATTATTGCATTATTCTATTAATTTATAATAATATCAACTATAAAATCATTTTGTCCTCCTTATCATTACACACGTGCTCTGAGCTAATGATGCTATCTATCAAGTGAGGATCCGACTTTAACAAAATGTAAGGATGAAAAAAAAAGATTAATTTCATTACCCTAATTGCTTCTTTTTGAAATAATGTATGATGAAAAAACGTGATAATTTTAGATGAGATATGTTATTAATATTATACACAAATAATATAAGAAAAAAACATAAAAAAATGATATAATTTAAAATTAATAAAAATCATATATATGATAAAAATTAAAAAATATATTTTTATTTGATATGGGAATTTGTATTATAATATAATAAATTTTTTTTATATATATTCAATAAAATAATTACGATAAAAATACACAAATTCTGGTGAGTGTGTGTGCTGGTGCTATAACTTCTGTTATCATATTTGATGACAGACAGACACGTTTCGTCGCTAAATTTTTAGTTTAATAATTAAAAATATTTGAAGAGACGTTGAGAGCCTGATTAAAATTTGATCTTTCCTCTTCTTTTTATTTATACTAAGATTTTACCTCGTATTTAAAAAAAAAACAGACACGTTTCACGAAATATTTTTTGGCAGTGTTTTAAGAGACAAATCGTACATGCATCCCTGTAAAATCTGCATGTGTCTTGGCTGTTTTACTTTTACTTTTCCTCATATATGAGGCCACAATTCTCTGCACTCAATTATAGTACTATTTTTGTAGGGATAAAAATAGTAAGACAATTTGCGAAACTTATTTTGGTTGCTGTTGGCGACAACAATTGTGTTTGATCTTTATTCTTTCTATGGCTGAATTTAGTTGAAATATAATATCAAACTAAGTAAAATGTACAGTAAAACAACTCAATTGAAATAAATTTCTTCCCAATAATAAAACCAAATTTTTACCTCACAATTTTTAATTACAATCGTATTTTTATTTAAATTTTGTTTGCTTTCGTAGTTTTGTTATTTTTCTTTCAAAGCATTTTTATTTTATTCTATTTATAAATTAAAGTAAATAATAAAAAAATAAAATCGTAGTAGTTTATTAAAAATGAATAAATAATTATTATTTGTCTAATTTTATAATTTTTTTATATTAAATATAAAAATCCTAATTCAATTTAGTGTCATGAATCACACAACATCAAATCAGTTATATAAAAATAAAAAATACATGTATTAATAAGTTATAATAATCATTTAATAGTAACGAGGAAATCTTAAAACATTGAAATTTTATATTCAAATTTTATTATGTGTAAATTTGATTGTTTAAATATGTTAGTTAGTTTGTTAATTGATTATTCAGTAATTATAATTTGATTGTGATGTAATAATTAATTAATTAATTATATATATGTAATATTTTATTATAATTATAACTTTTTAAAAAAATTAATTTAATATAAATTTCACTCTTTTTATAAAAATTTGTACAAATGCATTTATTAGTTATTCCTTAATTTTCTCTTTTAAGAGTTTAAGAGAACTATAAAATTTTTCTTTTTTATCTTTTAAAATTTTATTTAAATAATCAAAATTTGATATTTATGTCATAAAAAATAATCCGTGTGCATAAAGCTAGTGTTGTAAAAGTATGTCTCTATGATTACCTCATATTTTTATTTTTACATTTTAAAATTAATTTTAATGACTTTCTTATATTAAATTCATGAAACATGGCTTTTATAAAAAAATTATATTTTAATACAAAATATATCAAAATGGTAGCTTTTTTTTTTTTTTTTGAGTAAATAGTTTTAATTTTAAATTCCTTGAAATTCAAGGGAACAAAAAAAACAAAATTTACTCCATGTAAATGTGATTTTTATTCTAAAGAATTTAACTTTGTAACTCTTGAACTTAATTATTATTCAATAATATAATTTATTTTTACATCTAAAATTACTTTCTAAAAGAAAATTTATAATAACAACCAAAAATTATTTTAATAAAGATTTTGCATGGACTTACCACCAAGGTCTTTGAATCCCTGTCTATTATCACCACCACCTCCATCTTGACACTCCCAAACCATTTTCCTAGCAGGAACCACTGGAGATGGCTGCCGGAGAACTTTTGTGCCCGCCACGGGAGACCTCATCCATATTGGTGTATTCCCAGTCGCCGCCGCCGTCGTCGTAATCACATCCATTTCGTTAAAATTCGAAGCCCTTGGCGTCGGCTGCAAAGAGTAAGCATCCGACGAAGCGTATCCCGACAAACGGGGACTAACGGCACGGTAACCGAACCCCAAGTCGCCATTACAGAAAACAATCTCGTTATTATTTGGTCCTCCCGGGGTATTAACGGAAAAGATTTCAGCGTTGGACAGGTTGGATGCCCTAGGTGTGAGGCAGATGGAGGATGATAGAGCTGAGTCCGGGGCCGATGAAGTGGAACGCCTGATGCGGACGCGGATACGACCGTTGACGTCGGTTTCGGATTCTGTACGGAGAGGATCACGGCCGTCCAATGAGATTACGTCGTTATCAAGCTCGAATTTGGAAATGGTAGCGGCCGTGGGTCCTGGGAATTGGGTTTTGATTAAGAGAGTTGCTGCTCTGTATTCGAAGAGGAAGAGCATTAGCGTGTACCTGCAACACAAAACGCCGTCGTTAGATTGCTTTGTGTTTTGTTGATTTTTTTTTATCTTTTTTTTTTCTTAACTATGTTCGGCTGTGAGCTGTCCTTTATGATCAAAATTTGAAGAAATAAAGACAAAAATATATAATGTAATAGTAAAAAAAAAAGAATCATGCATCAATGAATTGACCACAATGCTTTGGATACAACTGAAATACAGTTGTTTTTGACCATTATATTTTTAGAATCTTTGTCATCTTGTTTTTTTCTAAAGATAAATCATTGCCAATGAACTATAGCAGACAGCTACTTCTGAATGGAGACTTGCTCCTTTTTTTTTTTTTTTGTTGAATTGAAAATCGAGGCTTTTAATGCATGTTTTTGTGTTTTACTTTTTTTCAAACTCTTCAGCTTTACTTCTAGTAAAGGTGAAGCTATAGAGACGAAAAAAGAAAAAAAAGGAGGTAATTGAGCTTTTACCAACGTGCAAACATGATAGGTAGTAAACCTTTTTGTTTGTTTGTTTGTTTGTTTTGAATGAGAAGAAATATAGTAAATGAAAGAGGAAAAAAAAACATGATGAAGATTTGCAATATATATATATATATGTATATACCAGATGATGCATTGAAGAACAACGAGTTGCACCATGAGACTTTGAGTGAAATCTCCATACATAGCATTAAGCAAAGGGATGCCCATGACAAGAGTGTTGGGCAAAGTAGCAACAGAGAAAAGGGTGATGAGCCAATCGAGTGATCCACCGGGGAAGAAGATAGCCCAAACCGAGAGCAAGACAAGGACCAGAAGCTTGGACAGGGTATCAGCCAAGATGAACTTGGTGTCCATTTGGTACGGGTTGTTTTGAGCTATGAAATGGAAAGACAACACCGGCACGGCAAAAACAGCCACGAACCTGTTGATCCCGGAACATTGCTCCGGGCTGAATATTCTCCACCATTTCACTGACCCGTACGCAACCAACATTGCGAAATACAGTGGAACCACTGCACACATCACCTTGTAAAAATCACCGGCTGTTATCATCTTTTAAAATATTTTTTTTGTTTAATCTTGGAGTTGAAAATTGATATGGCAAAAGGGTGTTTATATAGAGGACTTATGGACAATTTTGGCCCTGAAAATCTTGGTAATTTACTTTGGGAGTCACGGTATCAGCGGGAATTACGGCTGGCAAGCTAATGATTAACTTTTTAATAGTTCACATAGTATAAATTTGGTTTAATAATAAAATATATGTACATATTGGAGTAATGTCTTTCGTTTTTCACTTTCAACGTCACAATTCGGGAAATTCTGCTCTCCATGTTTGGACATTTGATTGGAATTATTATGGTATGGGAATTGGTATTTGCTATTTCCCATATCCACCGTCGACTGTTTGCCAATAGATAATAATAAGGGTACCCCTTCCTTCCCGTGATTTTGTCATCTTATTTCAACATTCTGCTGTTTAATTTATCTTTGAAACTTAGAAGGTTTCCTTCGGTAACTCACCCCCCCCCCCCCTTTTTTTTTAAGAATTAACGAAAAAAAATTAAAATCTATATAAAAACCAAAAAATAACAAAAAGAAAGTGTTTACTACACAAAGATTTTGTAATTTCATAATAATAATAAAAAAGGTTTGGCAATATATATGATGAAATATAGAAGTATCCTTTAAATTTAAAATTAATATCCTAAATATACGAAGGCAATAGAATTCGACAATCATCTATTATTAAAATTTAAAACCTTTGTAGATGACAACATATAAGACAATAATCCTTATAATTTATATTAAATTTAAGTGATAAATATTGATACCAATTTTTAATTAATTCTTTTTTTTTTAATAAAAGAGAAACGTTAATTGTTTGTTAATAAATTAAAAAAGAAACACTTAAGTGGTTTATAATTAGATTTGTTCAGAGCCATCACACGTGCTTGGTTTGACTCAAATTGTACTTTAAACAAGATTTTCAAACTAAAAAACTAATTAACTATATTATTTAATTAATAAAAAATATGTTTATTTAAATTTAATTCTAAAATATTTTTAAAATTATGAAAATATTAAACTAAAATAAATTTTTAAAATTCTAATTAATTATTTTTAGTAATGAAAGGTCTAAACTAATTTTAACAAAAGGTGAGACTAAATCTTAAACAAAGTTTTAGAGATATTTGATGGGAAATTTTAAGGTTCAAAAAGTAAAATAGATTTTTTCTACTAGAGTATAAGTTAATTGTTAAGAGGGGATAGTTTGGTTATTTTGGTCAAGTTAACGTACAAAGTTGACTTGAATTTTTGGGCTTCAAATTAGTTCGCTCACTTTAGCATACCATTTGATAGCACATGAGAGTATTAACTTGTCATCTTCTGATTGAGTTGTTGACTGTTAGCTCAGCTCAGGCCTACGACGTTAACCCTAATCCCCTACTCAAAGCTCGGGCCATTTAGACCAAATGCCTCCATTACATAGGTATAAATATCCACTTTCAAGTAATCCTAAACTAATTGGGACTTTAACTTCCATACTTACCTCTTGCCATTTTTTCCTTCCCATTCCTTGAAAGAGCACTGATTTGAATGTTAGAGCGCAAACGCTAAAAAATCTTTTAGCCTTTGTCATTGATTGATCTTCCAATCTAGTGTTTTCAGGTTTTTACCCCTCGTAAATAGCATGGTACTAATATTTTGGGCCACCGGTTGGGGGATTCTAATTTACCGAAACTAACATGGCACCAAGAAAAAAAGTAGTTGAGGAAGGAGAAAATGTTAGTATTGGGATTGATACCCAGCTTAGCCAATCAAACCCTGACCGATGTGTGCAAGCAGCCTTAACATGGAACAATTTGAAACACTTACCCAATAACTACAATTCTTGAAGGAAATGATACAAAACCTGACCCTATCACAAACCGTTAAAGCACAAAATCCAACAACTCTCGATAACTCACCAACACAAAAACTGTTGACCTACGACGATAGTGTCGCCTCATCAGTATTTGATTGGGATGAAACACTAATGACCCATTATCCTGTGAATACCATGACACATGCCACCACTCAAAAGTCTAAACAAACCATATTGGAACCACAGCCTAGCAAGGATTTGAAAGGTTGGATATAAGCAAATGAAAAAAGACTTGAAGAATAAAGCTTTTGCCTTTGATAATGAGCTAAAGTTTTTGGAAACCTCTTCGTTTATCGAGGATATAAATTGGTCTTTGCCATATAAGGGATTAAAGATGTCGACTTTGAAAGCTTATGATGGTAAATCTGATCCTTTTAACCATTATTAGCTTTATCGAGCTAATATTATGATATAAGGAGCCAACGAGCCTTTCATGTGCAAAGGGCTTGCCATGATACTTAAAGGCATAGCTTGGTCATGGTACAATAGCTTGGAATCAAGGTCAAATTCCTCATTCAAGTAGCTCAGCTACTTATTTTAGTCTTCTTTCATCAGCAGCCAATGAATAAAAAAAATGACACTAAGTTTGATGTCGATCTACGATGGGAGAAATGACTATTTGAAAGAGTATGTCACATGTTTTAATGTTGAGGCTTTTCAAGTGAAAAACCTATAATGAGTTGCTACAGTGGCGCCCTGATAAGCAGACTAAATGACAGAGTATCACTTTAAGCTCACATTTTCCTTAAAGTTGTAAAAAATTCTAGCTGACGTGCTACTAATTGTTGAAAAATACATTAATGTTGAAGCTAAAATAAAAAATAACCAAGGTGAAAAAGGCTCATCTTCTTTCGTCGGCTCCAGAAGAGGAAAAAAAATCAACAATCTCCCAAGAAAAAAAATCTAAGGGGTACCTTAGGGCAAAAAGCCCAAGCAAAAGACATCATGACTACACTACACTAAATACCTCTTAAAAAAGGATTCTGATGCAAATAGAAAAAGACTCCAAGCTCAGAAAACCTAAGCCACTAAGGTAAAATAGAAAAAAGATCTGACAAAAAAATGCTTTTCATAGAGATTACGACTACAATACTAAGGATTGTATTAACTTGATGAATAACATAGTGAATTTGATTAGAAGAGGTTTGCTAAACAAGTTTGTGGAATGAAAAAGGTAGGGATAAGAGAGAAAGAATTTCAAAGAAAGAAACAAGAAGAACAGTCTAGAAAGAACTAAAAAAAAGTGAAAAAGGTAACTGAGGTAATGATGACTGCATGCCTGATTAAAAGGAAGAAAAAAGATCCAATGTGGACAAACGACCTATTACGAAAATTATTAATGTGATATTTGGTGGGATCTAAACGTCAAACAAAAAGAAGTTTGATCAGAGGATGGACATGGTTATTTAGTCCATAACAAAGAAATATAAAAATTAGAAAAATAAGTTGATCTCTTTTAGCTTGAAATATTTGAAAGAGATCCAATTTTCACATGATGATGCCATTATCATTCATGCTGTGGTCTACAACCATGTGGTGAAGAGAATCTTATTTGATAATGAGAGCTCGACCGAGGTCATGTATTATTCAACTATGCTAAGGATAAAGATTACCGAAGAGATGTTAAAACCACTTATTACCATCTTGATCGACTTTAGGAATGAGCAGGTGCCAATAAAAGGTACAATTAGATTACTAATCAAATTAGGGATTGAGTTGAGAATTGTCACCATGGTCATTGAGTTTATTATGGCAGATATCTTATCAGCATATAGCATGATTTTAGGTCAATTGAATCAGTCTGTTATGATGATCATTTGCTCAGTTTCCTCATTTAAAGATAAAGTTTCCTACTTTTATCGAGGTTGGAAAGGATCGAGGATACCAGTCCATAACAAGGTAATGCTACATTACAACCATGAGGGATAGGATTGGTAGGCAGACTGCCAATTCAATTAAAATCAAAGAACCCAAGCTAAGGATGAGACAGAGGTCAATGTCAAGAATGTTAAAAAAATGAAAAAAAACAATCAAGGTAAAAAACTCAAGACCAACCAAGCTGAAGAGAAATAAGAAACACTTTCTTAAGAGCCAACACTGAGCTCTTAAGCTTTTAATTTGTAAATATCTTTTAAAGATTTTTTATACTACACTCTTAAGCCAACAATAATATTGTTTCTTTTGAATCAAGCTCTTAAGCTAGTTCTATAAATACAAATGATTACATTTACCAAATTGTTCAGCTTATATTAATGCATATCTACCCGAACTAATGAATTAAAAACATTGACACTCATGTTAAGATTTGTCCTCGCAATAAATAGTCTCGATCTAAGTGAATAAAAAAAGTTCATCGATCAATGACCTGAAAATGGTATCAATTTACCAAAATCGACAGAAAACCTCTTACTTGTGCCATTTTTCGAAAATAACATAGATAAATGTATGCAAATAAGGGCCAAGCTCAACCAAAAAGAAAAGCTGGTATAACTACTAAGGGATAATGGTAACTTGTTTATATGGACCCCATTAGATATGCCTGGGATTGATGTTGTGGTAATAGTGGTTACACACTAATCTAAACATGAAACCAGTTTGAAAAAAAATGAGAAGTTTTGCCCTAAAAGGCAAAAGGTTATTAAGCAAGAAGTTAGTAAGCTATTATAGGTTGACTTCATCAGGGAAGCATACTACCGTTAGTGGATAGCCAACATCGTCATGGTGAAAAAACACAACAGAAAATGGTGAATGTGTGTTGACTTCGCTAATCTCAATAAAACCTATTCAAAGGATAGTTTCTCTCTATCGAGTATAGATCGATTGGTAAATGACAGTACTGAGCATGGCCTACTTAGCTTCATAGCTACATATTCGGGCTAAAATTAGGTTAAGATATAGAAAGAAGAAGATGAGAAAACAACCTATACACTTCTTCACAAAGTTTTTATTTTTCAGTACATAAAAGATCATAATCTAAGAATATAAAAAAAGATTAGAGGTATTAAAATTCAAAATTTAAATTTATTAGATGGGAACTCTTAAAAGTGATTATAAGAATAAACTTATTTAAGCTACGATTTCAATAAAAAACTTTTTATAGTCCCGTAAAAGCAACAATATTCTACCTACATATGATTTTTCACAAACCGCAACAAGTTTTCTTACAAATTAGGTCAGCTTTCAAGCAAAGTTCTAACAAATGACAATTATGTATGAAAGTTTGGCTATTATTTTTCTTGTAAGAATGTATTTATGTTAGGTCATCACTCATTACCCAACTAATTGAGACTTTAACAGCATTTTCATTGTGAGTTTTTTGTAGTATACAAGTTTTAAAATTAATTAGACAAAACTAGCTGATTTATAGTAAATTTTGCATTTGAAGACATCATGTAGTTCTGTCTCCTGGATTGTTTTCTATCAATTCCCTAGCTAGCTACAAGAACCTAAAATTCAATACATGTATACAAATTAGTGTATATATATATATATATTTGTATATAGATCTCTTTCTGAAGGTTTGTTCCACTTGAATCTAGTTTATCATGTGAAGTTGTAATTGTTACAATTTACAAGTATATTACAACCAACAAGAAAAGAGGATCGATCTGTTTTCCTCTGAAAAGTAGAGAAACAAAGATTCCATAGTTTGATCGTTGAAAGGTAATTCTGATTGATGACTAAAAAAAGAAAGAAGACGATTCAACTTTCAAGTTTTCGAAAATAGCTGAATGGCCTCCATCACATTTATAAAGTTTTTCTCAATAAAAAAATGACAAGGTTTTATTACACTATTGCTAATTCTTGTTTTATAAGCTCTTTCTTAGGCTGTACTTGGCTTTGGATGGTGCATAAATCAAAAGGCCCATTGAATTTCCGAGTGGTTGTTAGCATTAAAAAACAAAACATTTTTACATTATGAGCCATGTCCATGTGAGATCACTGAGAATCTATAAAACAAGCTTTCACGTAGCAATGATATTTCCAAGGGTTTGAACAGTTTTAGGCTTCTGTATAAAGTTGAAGAAAAAGTTTACTTTGGATCTAACCTGCAGCAAATTGGCCTTTTACTATACATATAGGAGTAGGAAACAAAAGCTTTGCCATACCTTTTCAATTCCCATAAAGATAGATGTTTTATTACCATAAAGCATTCTTGCTTTTCAGTAATGTAAAACTTTTCTTTTCCTATGAATCTCATCAAGCCCTTCTCTTGTAAAAAGGTAATGCCGAAAGTAGATTTTCAAAGTTCAAATTATAATAATTATCTTTTTATTCTATCGAAATATGAAATTTAATCTCTTTCAATGACTTAACCAGAAATGTTATTCCCTCTCAATAGCCTAACCAAGATTGTTATTCAATGAGATTAAAAAAGTAATTACACTTCTTTTGTTATATATATTTTTTAAATTTTTTCTGTTTTGAACGCTTGATATTCTTTTATCTTTTTCAATAATTTATTACTTTTTATTTCTTAATCCATGAAAATAAAAAAATGTATAAACAAGGATTAAAAATTATTGTTTAAAATATAAAATTATGAATATAAATTTTTCATACGAAATCTTTAAATAATAATAACACCATTACAACAATTAAGTAAAATGGATAAAAGAAAAATATTATTATCTTGTATGACAAAGAAGTTTTAAGTTTTACAAGTGAGATTAAAGACTTAAAATGTATATATTAAGATATATTTAAAAAATAGTAATTTTTTATTTATTAAATGAACATATAGCGACTATCTAATCCAAAAGAAAATCTTCATTAATATAATTTTTTTTACAATTATTTTGAAGAGTTTTCACATTTTGAAAATCGTCTTTAATATACCAAATTCGTTTCTTCAGAATAAGGAATCAAACAATTATTTACCAAGCTATCTTTTGCTAGTTTAACTAACAAATTTTTTAATTTTTTATTGCTAAAATGAGATTTTGGTTTAGTAGCAATGAGAAGATCTTGAAACACTAAGTTCTCAAAGTCCAGTCTAGTCCAACTTTATGTTGGATTTATCCAATTATATATTGGTTAGTCGTTGTCTATTTGATGTAATTTATTGAATTTTTATATGTAATACTTGAATATGATTGTAATTTTTATTATATTGATAACTTCAAAAAATATATCTATATATATTTATAATTCAATCACAATTGGTAAATCAAAACTAGTTTGAAAACTAAAAAACCTAGTATATAAGTAACACTAATAATTTTTTTTAGTTTTAAATACTCTTCATGTGATATCTATTTTTCACTACTATATATTGATCTCAAATTATTTTGCTATATTAGAAATTGATTCTTAAATTTTTATTTTAATGGGTTAAATTTATCTCAAATTTTAATTTTAGTGAGATTAATTTATGATTTATCCTATATTAATGTATATATTAAAGAAGATTTTCAAATTTCAGTCCACACTATTGGTTCCTCTACTATAATTTATAGAAATGTAGTCCGTATATTATTTTGATTCTATAATTTAGTTCAATTACTAATTTTATCAAACTTTTCTTGTTAAAAATGTTGATGTGATCATTGACTTGATAACAAAAGCATCAACTTTGCTAATGTGGTATTGACTTTGCTTACATGGTAATATGGATAATAAAATTAGTTGTTAAATTATGCATACAATCCCTATATTCACTCAAAATTGGAATTTTAGTCCCTATAGTATAACTCATAAAAATACATCCTTGTACAAGTTGAATTTGATATGTTTGTCCAATTACTAATGCAATTAATTACTCTCTGTTAATTTTGTAGATATTACTGTTTTTTTTTTTTAGAAAAACATCTAAAATTCAAAAAATAATAAAAATTTAAAATCATTAAAAAAAAACTAAAAAAATTCAATTTTTAAAAATATTTTAAAAACATTAAACTTAGGACTTTTTAATTTTTCATATTTTTTCTGAAAAGATTACTGCCACATTAATAAAGTTAATAGAGAGTAACTGATCAAATTAGTAATTTAACCAACATGATCATAGGAGGACGAGAGTTTTATGAATTATACTAAAGGGACTAAAATTCAAATTTCGTATAAGTATGGTAGCATTTGCATAATTTAACATCTGATTTCGTTTATCCATGTTGCCACATCAACAAAGTCAACATTACATCAGTAAAGTCTGTCATAATGTATAGATCCGTGGATTTACCGCTAGACATAGATTAAAAGAAATCGTTACCAATCTTTTTGGTTAAGGTATGATTGATTATTTGATTGAATCTATCCTATTTAAAGATGAATCTCAAGATTGACTTAGGTATCTTTAAACAATAGATTCTGATTCATGAAACTAGATTTTAGGTTCGGGAGGACGATTATGTGTGAGGAAGGTTATAGCACCCCCACAACGCCAATTCAAATGATAGTACCAGTTTGATTTCAGATTATTCAAGCTTTGATCATGTTTTAATTTACCAAAAGACTTAATATTAAAAATTAGTTTTAAAATTACCCTAATAGTTTGGTAGTAATTTAAGATAATTCTCTCACCTCAAGAGTATTCATGAATGCTAGTGTCTTACTCTGAAGAGGCTCTATTATCGGATTCATTACTATATTTTATTCAAAAAAATTAGTAAAGTCTTCGATAGTTTAGTAAGATTTACTTTAAGGTAGATCTCTTAATAGTTTGGTGAGATTTATTGTAAAAGAATTTATAAAATTTTTTAAGAATTTCATTAAGTCTCCCAATAGTTTAGTAAGACATAATTTGAAAAGTAATCTTCCAATAGTTTGGTAGGATAAAAATTATTTTTTTTTCATTTTTTGAAATTTATTTATGAAATTTTTCAATAATTTGGAGGATTCCATAAAATTTAAATCCATGAAAATTCTTTAATGGTTTTATAGGATTCATGAATTTATTTAAAAATATTTTTTTATTATTTATTATTATTTTTTTCAAAAATAAAAAAAAACTTGTAAAATGTTTAATAAAAAATAAGTTCCTTAATAAATAATAAAAATTGAAAATAAAATAAAATTTAAATTACATTAAAATAAAAAATAACTTGCGATCGGGTTGGGTTAGAACGCGGGTTAGCACGTGAGTTAACGAGTCACATGCGAGTCTGGGACTTTCAGAACGACATCATTTTGGAATGCTATAAAAGCCACACTCAGTTTTTTCTCAAAAGTTTCTTGCCCTTTCTTTCTTTAGCATCGAAATTCTCTTACCTCTCTCTAAAAGAAACCCAAGTGGAAAAGTTATCGAAATCCTACCAAAAAATTCAAATCTCACAAAGAAATTTATCAAAAAAATTCAAACCTTCAAACCCAGTTTTTCAGAAAAATCACAAAAATTTCTAGATTTTTTTAGATCCCTTCTAGAGCCTTCAAAATTTCAATCATAACCCAAGAAATCTAAATCCAAACACATAATTCTCAAAAATTTTAAAATCAAAATCCCAGAAACCCTATTGCCCAAAACCCTTTTCCAGAGTTGCAACAACCAGATTTTTCACCAATACCTCACTGTATCTTGTTCTGTCAAATTGTGTCTAATTTATAGGCATTCTTAGTAGAAATTTTAGGATAAGATAGAATCAATATAGGCTTGAATCCCAGGATTGAATTCTATTCAAGCATGATTCTAGGCTAAGTTTTTGTTGATTTGTCTGGATTGAATATGAAAATCCTTTGATTATAAATTAAAACTTTTGACTATGTAGATGGAATTCCTTTGATCTAGATTTTAGTTTCCTTAATCGATCAGCAGTTAAAAAGAAAGGAAAGAAAACAAAAAAAAAATAATGATAATAATATAACTATAATAATAATAATAATAATAATAATAATATAATATAATACAATATACTACAATAATATACTATACTAATATACTATACTATATAATATGCTACACTATAATAATAATGTAATATACTATAATATAATAACAATATAATATAATATAATAATGATATACTAAAATAAAATAAAATATAATATAATATAACAAATAAAAATAATACTAATAACGAAAATAATAACAGTAATAAAAATTGATTCGATTGACCTTGGATAGATGGATGTCTACAACTACTCTTCTTTGTACATTTCTGTTAGATAGGGATGATAGAAAGACCTAAACATCCACTATGTTCTACAAGTCAAGAAAATGATCTAGACTGAGCTAAGATCGGATGATTGGGATTGAACCACAAGTTTGAAAAATGATCTAGACTGAATTAAGATCAAACGATTAGACTAAACCATAAGTCAGGAAAATGATTTGGATTGAGCCAAGATGGAGTGACTGGGATTAAACCATAAGTTTGGAAAATGATTTGGATTGAGCCAAGATCGAGTGACCGAAATTGAACCACAAATCTAAAAAATGATCTGGACTAAGCCAAAATTGAGTGATCAAGATTAAACCATAAGTCTAGACAAACAATTGGATCGAGCCGAGATCGAGCAACTGAGATTGAACGTCAGGTTTGGAAGACGATTTGGACCAAGCTAAGATTCGATGATCAGGATTAAACCACAAGTCAGAAAGAAATAAAATAATATAGGCCCAACCAAAATCGAAGATGAGTAACTAGGATTGAACCGTAGGTTAGAAAAATAAAGTTTAAAATTTTAACTTGAAATCCAAAGATTCACAATTTAGACAATCAAAATTCTATAAGGTTTCATAACAGAGATTGAAAGATCCCAATATTCTAAGTTTTATAACAAATTCACAAAGATTCAAGATTTGCAAAGGTTTTTAGATTCGTAAGATTCCAAATTTCATAGAGGTTATAGATTTGCAAAAATTTCAAGTTCACAAGGACTTTCAAGTTCGCAAAAATGGAAGATTCATAAGATTTCAAGTTTTACAAAATTTTAATGTTCGTAAAGACTTTCAGATTCGCAAGAATGAAAGATTCATAAGATTTCAAATTTTGCAAAGGTTTCATAACAAAATTGAAAGAGTAAAAAAGATAAAGTGACCAAGATTGAGTTGAGGTCAAAGATGAATAAATGAAATTGAATCACGAGTAAAAAAGATGATCTAAATTGAATCGAGATAAAAAATGAATGATTAGGACCGAATAGTGAGTCAAAAAAGATGAAATGATATGGACTTAATTGAGATCGAAGATGAGTGATTAGGATTGAACTGCGAGTCAAAAGAAAAAAGTAACTAGGATCGAGTCGAGATTGAAGATGAATGACTAGGATCGAATCATGAGTTAGAAAGATGATCTAGACTAAATTGAGATCAAAACAAGTGATTGGGATTGAACCATGAGTCAAAAAAGATGATCTAGACTGAATTGAGATCAAAACAAGTGACTGAGATTGAATTATGTCCTATCTAGGGTGTAAATGTAAACATAATATGTGTAATGCAAACGTTACTAAACTAATGTCATGAAATTCTAATCGTTTTAACAAGGTTTTCAAGACTCTACCATTCCTCCTTAGCTTCTCAATATTAATAATTTCAGAACAAATTCTATCAACCGATTCATATCATTCTCCTAATTTGGTCATAACTCACAAGTTATGTCAATCAATCTATCATTATATTCATCGTTGGATCACCTTGTTTGCCCTCTTTAAAACATTTGCTCAAGATTTTTTTCATCATCTCATCTTGGATTTATTTTAAAAAATGGAACACTTTGTACAAACATTGTCATTCATGTATTTGCCATTATTCAAATTAGTGACAAATATGATATATTTCCTTGACTCATTCAGAAGATGTACATTTGGTAAAGGATAAGAAAAATGAGTCTTTTATTACAGAGAAGAAATATGGTCAATAACAAATCAAAGTTGAATAAAGGTAAAATATTTTCACTGTTCAAATAGGATATCAACATTCAAAATAATGATTGTTCAAACAATTTTGAACTCTAACTTATAATTCTCTTTCAAAAACACATTTCATCAATATCCTCAGTCTTTAAGCCAATCATCATCCTCATTCTTAAGACCCTTTCATGAAGTTGTTTCTTCGAATTTCCCTCTTTATTTAAACTACCTTTTTGAGTTTTCAATTTAAGTCTTCCTTTTTTTCTCTTTTTTTTCTTTTTTTTTCTTTGTTATTTTTTTTGTTTTTTTAACCTTTTTTTGCACACCTCTTTCTCATTTTTTTTTTTCATTTCTCTTTCCTCTTTATCCATTAATGACACTTTGATCAAAATCCTAAACAATCCTATGGTAAATTTACCTTAATTCAATTCATGATTCTCTAATTCGAGTACTCATATACGATCAAAATAAACTTTTAAATGACGTAACGTAGGCTAAGGTGGGGGGTTATGAAAGAAATGGATAAAATAGGCCCAAATTATATTTGAAGGGTTATCAAACCAAAAATCATTTTTTTCATGTAAAGCATATTGGCATTTTGCCCCATCAATTTCTTTTTCATTTTTTTTCATCATTTTTCAAGAAAAACTTGAGCACAAAAGGGCTTTACCTTTGAAATATACAAGCTTTTTAAACTTTGCCTCTAATATGAGGGTGATTCTTGATTAGAGTTCCTCAAAAATTTTTTTCAACAAGCTTAAATAGAGTAGCAAATGATAGTTTTATTTTTTTTAAGGATAAAAAAAAGGTGGTCATTTCTCATATTATACGTGAATACTCCTAATGAAGAACATTTATTGACTAAGAGTAAATTTGTGAATGAACAATTGTAAAGATCATATGTTGCATTCGTTTCGAAACTTTTCACCAAATTTATCTTTTTTTTATTCAGTAGTCCTAATGAATCAACAATCTCCATCTATCAATCAAGTCATCATGAATGTATCTTCAAAATCAAATATTAAATTATCATTTTGACTATCTGAACATTCATTATTTGGAATTAAAAAATGGATATAGGAAAAAGGTATAGGAAGGTAAGAGTAAATAATAGTGATTCATAGAAAAGAAAAATGTCATAAAAATCTATTGAATCTATCACTTTTATTAAAATGATGAAAATTAAATTAAATTCAAGTACATAAAAGAGATCCATAGTTTCAAGAAGTCCTAAAATGACAATCAATTTCAATCAGCCTTTCTAAAATTGTGCCCCTGGATGATTGGACAATGGGTTACCATTGACATTAGGTGTCATGTTTCCATTGGTGTCAAAGCCTATCAACCCTTCTTTAATCAGACTTTGCACCCTATATTTCAAAGAAAAATAATTTTGATAGAATGGCCAGCCACCCCATAATGATAGTCATAGTGAACAGTAAAATCATACCATTTGGAATAGGAAAGTTTAATTTATTTTACGAAAATGAAAACAATCAAGTGATTTTTGTAAAGCTCTTAGTACAGTTCTGTGTATCTCATAGGAATTGAATCAAATGTAGGCTTTTTTTTATTTTGAAATTCTCGCACACCACTTGTTAGGATAGTAATAAAGGGCCTAGTTGTAGATGAATAAGAAGGTCATATAGTTGATTGGTAGGGTGAAGCAAAAGCATGACTTATAGCAGGATGATATATGGGATAGATCGGCTAAGGATAGTTTTTGAATTATTGCTTTTCAAAACTCATAGCTTGAGTCTCATTTTTTTTTTAGGCATATTCTTAGTAGCAGAGGATTCTCCCTTTTCTAGTTTATCATTTTTTATTGCATTCTCAATGATTTCACTCGAAATCACCATATTAGCAAAATTTTTAATCGCATTCCTATCATCTTCTCATAGTATGATGACTTTAAAGTGCTTATAAAAAGCACCATTTTTTTTGTCCGTTAATGATGGTTGTACTTGAATGGTGACATCTCGCCATCTTTAGGCATACTCATTGAAAGACTCAAAAGTTTTTTTCTTTATACCTTGTAATGAAAGGCGATCAAAAACCATATCTATGATATGACGATATTGATTGAAGAATGATCAAGTCAAATCTTTTCATGATTTTATGTGAGTCTTGTCCAACTGAACATATCACCTTGCAATAGACCCAATTAAGCAATCTTGGAACACATGTATGAGTAATTTTTTATTGCTGACGTGTGCTACCATCTTACGATAATACATTGTGATGATATAATGGGACACTTAGTATCGTCATACTTTTCAAATTCTGGCATTTTAAAATTTGGAAGAATCATAACATCTAGGATCAAACAAAGGTTGGTAGCATCCATGGACCTATAAAATTTATTTTTCCAATAGCTTGTAATCTTTCTTCAATCATGCTCTTATTTGGTCAGTCTTAGAGTCTTCTAAGGAAGCAACTATTTGTAACTTTATTTTTTTTTGTCTAATCCCATTTAGAGATTTGGATTGGTTCAATTACCTTTTCAGTGAAATAAGGGTTAGTATAACTCTAAATATTCCCTTAACTATAATTTAAGAACATGGTTTATTGTGGCTGAAAGCTTGGAGTGGTTTGAATCCAATGTGAGTTGAACCCTAGAGGATATAATGACTTAATAACTTCATGAAAAAAATCTTTTCCCATTTTTTTTCCTTTGCTTATCTTTTCTAAAGCATTAAGGATTTTGCTTAGTTTTATTTCACTTACTTTCTAAGCCTTTTCTAACCTTTCGAAATGGTTTGCATTATCTTACTCCATCTTTTTATCTCTAGCCCAAGTGTAATATTGGTGTTGAGCTATCCTTGAACCTTGATTTCTCATAATGTGTAAATTTAAAATGATGTTTATGGAACCCTCAAATTATGCATGAGAATGAATGCAATGAGGAGAATTTACTATATAATAATTGTTATTAAAAAAAATCTTTATTGAATTAAAAGTCACATTTAACCAAATCCAACATTGCATTTATAAAAAGTCTAGAACTACTAGGAAAAGAAACCTGTAACTTATTGATATTGGCTTTGCATTTCATTAAGGAAATCTATCAATTTTTAATCATGTGCTCCCACTAGTGGCACCTTTGCCTTACATTTTTCAATCCTTTCTACTATGTCCTTGGCTTTGTAAACAGCCACAATGATTCAATCAAGCAAACACTTCAACTGATTATGTTTATTCACATATGCTTCATTCATTTGCTTGTATTCTTCAGTCACAACTCTCATTTATGCTCTGATTTCCACTATCACTCCATTTAACATCTGAATGTGCCTTTGCGCTTCAAAGAGTATTGCATCCCTTTCTTGTAGTTTTGCTTACAATTATTTGTTTTATTGCAAAAGTTGGGCCAATTTTGATTAGTGGATGATCGTGTTGTATTTAAGGTTAATGCCAAACTCTTTCATTCATCATTTTCTTGTTCTAATGTTTGGACTTTCTTTTTTAGCCTTTTATTTGCAAGTTTCAATTTTTTAGACTTTCTTTTTAGGCTAGTAGAAGACTTTGCTAGGCTTTTCATTGATGTAACCGAGATTTTCTTTATTAAAATTATTTTGTGGTAAATATTTTTTATGATAAATCTAATGATGTGAATGCATGATAAAAGGGAAAAAATTAATAGGCATTAAAAAATATATATAAATACAAAGACCAACATACATGGTTAGTATAAAAATATATACAAAAAAAAATAATACATAATCTTACAAGTAAAACAAACATTCGAAAATGTGTCATATTTAGGATTTTTTAACACAAGGGAAGGCATGGTTTTACCTATAGTTGGGCTCAATTAACTATATGTGGTTTGGATTACTTCTTAAAGGTTTCCAAATTGTTTCTTACATCATTGTCCATTACAGACTAGTAAAGACCCTGATCTTAGCCTACTATAGGCT
The DNA here is from genome assembly GCF_047325235.1 of Durio zibethinus. NCBI lineage: Eukaryota > Viridiplantae > Streptophyta > Magnoliopsida > Malvales > Malvaceae > Durio > Durio zibethinus. The sequence goes on from NC_143162.1 coordinate 28,378,828, forward strand.
ACAAGTGTAAAGGTTCAATTTGAGTGGGAGTGTTTTGCAAGCTCATGTAGAGACATGAAATCTCACGAGGGCAGAGGTATTTTACTTCCTCTTAAGGGTCAGAGCTTGGGTAGAGAGCTTATATTATGCACATACAAATGAATGATAGATATATAAAAATGAATAACTAAACAGAATATAAGCAATGAAAAGAAAAAGATAAGAGAGAAAAAAAAATCTCAAATTTATTAAAGCTTGGATAATAAGAAATCATTTATTGGCCTAACTCTCAAAGGTCTCAAGTAAAGTTATCAAACTGTCATAACATATAGATTCGTGGACCTAACGCTAGACATGGATTAAAGAGAGTCACCACTAATCTTTTTTATTAAGGTGTGATTGGCCACTTGATTGAATCTATCTTATTTAAAGAGGAATCTCAAGATTGACTTAGGTATATTTAAATAGTATATTCTAATCCACTAAATTAGATTTTAGATTCAGGAGCATGGTTACATGTGAGAAAGGTTATAGCATTCTCATAACGCCCATCCAAATGATGATACTAGTTTGATTTTAGGTTATCCAAGCCTTGATCATGTTTTAATTTACCAAAATATTTAATATTAAAAATTAGTCTTAAAATTGTCCTAATAGTTTGTTAGTAATTTAAGATAATTATTTCACTTTAGGAGTATTCATGGAGACTAGTGTCCACCCTAAAGAAGTTTCATTGTCAGATTCATTACTATATTTTATTCAAGAAAATTAGTAAAATCCTCTAATAGTTTGGTAGGATTTACTTTAAGGTAGATATTTCAATAGTTTGGTGAGATTTTATTGTAAAAAGATTTATAAAAATTTTTGAGAATTTAATTAAATATCCCAATAGTTTGGTAGGACTTAATTTGAAAAGCAATCATCTAATAATTTGGTAGGATAAAAATTATTTTTTTCATTTTTTTGAAATTTATTTATGAAATTTTCCAATAGTTTGATGGATTTCATAAAATTTAAATCAATGAAAATTCTCCAATAATTTGGTAGGATTCATGAATTTAATTGAAAATATTTTTTTATTATTTTTTTCAAAAATAAAAAAAAATGCAAAATGTTTAGTAAATAATAAGTTACTCAATAAACAATAAAAGTCAATAAAATAAAATACATAAAATAAAAAATCAATAAAATAAAATGATAAAATAATAAAAAAATTGAAAATAAAATAAAAACCAAAATAAAATCAAAAAATAAAATTAAAAATAAAAAATGAAAAACCTGCAATCGGGTTAGGTTTGAGCAAGGGTTGGCACGTAGGTCAACGGGTTATGTGTGAGTCTGGGACCTTCAGAACGATGTCGTTTTGGGATGTTATAAAAGCCACACTCCTCATTTTTTTCTCAAAAGTTCCCTCATCTCTCTTTTTTTAGCACTAAAATCTTCTAACCTCTCTCTAATAGAAACCTAAAAACATCGTCAAAAATTGAAAAAATTTCATTGATTTCTAAAAAAGTTGCCAGAATCCCGCATGAAAATTCAAACATTGTAAAAAAATTCACCTTAAAAGTCAAACCTTCGAACCCAGTTTTCCATAAAAATCCCATAAATTTTTAGATTTTTTTTAGATTTTTTCATATCCCTTCAAAAGCCTCTCAGAATTTGAATCCTGACCCCAGAAATCCAAATCCAAACCCAGAATTCCTAAAAATTTTAAAATCAAAATCCTAGAAACCCTATTGCCAGAACCTTTTTCTAGAGTTGCAACAATCAGATTTTGCACCAATTCGTCTCTGTGTCTTGTTCTGTAAAATTATATCCAATTTATAAGCCTCATTAGTAGAAATCTTAGGGATAGAACAGAACTAATCCAGGCTTGAATCTTGGATTGAATTTTGTTGAGCATGTTTTTAGGCTAAGTTTTGGCTGATTTATTTAGATTGAATCCGAATATCCTCTAATTATGAATTAAAACCTTTGGCTGTGTAGATGGAATTCCTTTTATCCAGATTTTAGTTTCCTTAATCAATCGATAGTTAAAAAGAAAAGAAAGAAAATAATAATAATAATAATAATATAATATAATATAATATAATATAATATAAGATAATGTAATATAATACAATATACTACAATAATATACTATACTAATATATTATACTATACTAATATGCTACACTATAATAATAATAATAATAATAATAATAATAATAATGTAATATAATATAATATAATACAATATAATAATATGCTATAATAAAATATAATATAATATAACAAATAAAAATAATACTAATAACGAAAATAATAGCAGTAATAAAAATCAATTTAATTAAACTCAAACACAGATAGGTGTCTACAAAGTTAATGCCACATTAGCTAGTCAATGGTCACATTAGCATTTTTAACAGTAAAAGTTTGATAGAGTTAGTGGTCAAATTAAGATTATAAAATGAAAATAGTACAAAGACTATATATCTATAAATTATAGTAGATGGACTAAATTTCAAATTTCGATAGAGCATAAGGACTATTACCATAATTTGACCATTTTCAAACATCATTAAATAGAAATAGTTTTTTTGTTGAAGTGTGATAATACTTCAAGTAATAATTAACGAAAACTATTAAACACATAAGTTTGCTGGAGCTTTTAAATTTCACCAAGAAGTTAGAAGATTATTGTTAACACTATAATAAAACATGTAATTAACAACAAAATTATTAGCAACGAAAAATTTTCATTGCTAATAAATCTCTTTTGCGATGAAATACAAACGAAACAATAATGGATATTTTTTGGATGCGTTTAATTTTAGTGATAGATTTAGCGAAAATAAAGACAAAACTCTGTCGAAATGTATCACTATTAGTGATAGATTGCGACTCCATCACTAAATTAGTTGGTAAATTTGCGTGCTAAATAAAGGCAAGTGGCACCAAAATTATCGACGATTTTAAAGATGGAATTCAATCACTAATTCCATCAATACTAATGGAGTTAGTGACGAAAAGTTTTAGTCACTAAAAATGACCAAATTTGAAAAAAATAACAATTTTTACAATAAATTAAAAAAATAATTTTCAATTTTCTTAAAATTAAAATAAATTTTTAATAGCCTTTAGCAACATAATTTTTAGTGATGGAAGTAAACAATAGGTTTTAAAGACAAATTTTCATCACCAAAGTCTAATTGGTTTAAAATTTTCAAATTCCCTATTTGCTTTATCCTTTTTTTTCTTCTTCTTTCTTCTCTCTCATCCCTTTTCTCCCTCTTTTCTTATTCAACACCCCATTATTCACCCTATTTTTCACCCATCGACCACTGTTTGCTCTGACCAACAGTTGAGACACTACCAACCGCCTCTGCACCTAAGCCTAGCTTGAATCGTCCCATTTCAACCCAAATCACTCATACCTTCCTCTTCTAATTTTCTTCCAATTTTGATCGATTTTTGACTACTAATTGGTGGTGCTTCGATTCTCTTGACCCTAAAATCCTCCTTTATCTTATCTCTACACTTGTATTTTAAAAAATTGTTAGTAAATAATTTTTTTCTTAAGAATTTAGAGTTTTTTTTTTGTTTTAAATGTTTTTATAATTTAAGAAATTATTTTAAGTGTTATTACATAGTTTAATTATTTTCTAGATTTTATTTATTTTTTTCTATTTTATAATTAACAATTTAATTCAATTTTTTGTAAGATTTAGGAGCTTGGCTATTGAACAACATTTTGATAATTTCTTTTACTACTAGCTTTTAATTTTGTCAATTATTAATTAATTATGATTTTACTATTAGTAATTTGTGACCTTTTGTTGGATTTGTGGAATTTAGGCATTTTATGGAAATTGTGTTTTGTGAAATTTATATAATTATTGTGGAAATTTGGAATTTTTTTTTTAATTTTTGGAATTGACAAAATTATGAAATTTATGGAATTGTGAAAATTGTGAATTTATGAAATTATTGTGGTACTTATAAAAGTGTGAACTTTTGTGGAATTTATGGAGATTGTGTAATTGTGAATATTTGAAATTATTGTGGAAATTGGAAATTTGTTGAATTTAGTAGAATTTATGGAATTTTAAGAATTAATGTTTAATTTAATTAGGTTATATATATAATTATGTGCTTATGAGAATTTTCAAATTCAATTAGGTTTAAAAATAGATAGGGATAGAAGTTGCATGTATAATTGGTTAGACGCGAATAGGTTTATTATCAATAACTTCTTGGAAGGAGTTGAAAAGTTTATCAATTTTGCATTTTCTCAAACAAAGTTTGTTAGTGGTGATATAATTAGGCACCTTGAAACAAATGTCAAAATAAACGATTTTATCGAGTGGATGAGATGCATAAGCACCTTTATTATAAAGGTTTTTCCATTGGTTACATGAGTTGGCATCTTTATGGAAAAGTTAGGCAAGGTCAATCTCAAGAAGTAAAGATCAAGAATTTGATCCAATGTGTCAAGTAAAAGTAGATAATTCATATGCCAAAATGGTTATGGATGCTCTAAATTTGAATTTTGACCTAAATGAAAATTCTAGTGGTGAGTTAAGGTATGAGAAGGTACAACAAATTGTAAGGCTCAAAACTTTTTTCTTTGATGAATGATATAGATGAACTGTTATGGTTAGGTTGCACAAAACACGCAACATTATTTGCTACGTCTCACTTTTAAATTATAAATAAGAGCTTAACATAAGTGAAAGATGTTTTGATTGTCACATTATGATGATAAAGGTATGTTTTCAAAAGATGATAATTTGCTCCAAAACTTTTATCAAATGAAGAAGAAGATGATGAAAGCTAACCTAGTTAAAATACATGTATGTGAGAATAATTGCATGTTATTTTATAATGAGAATACTGATTTAATCTATTGTTTGATATGTGGTCATCTTTAATATAAATCAAGCAAATCAAGTGAGGGTAGGCCAAAGCAAATTCCTTACAAGATTTTTTGTTACTTGCCACTTATACCAAGATTTCAAAGGCTTTATATGTAAAAAAATAACCACAATGTCTATGATATGGCATGCTCATAATCGAAGTCCTAAAAGAATGCTTACTCACCCAGTTGATGATGAAGCTTGGTAGCATTTCAATTGTATGCATGAATTTTTTATAGTTGAACTTCAAAATGTGAGACTTGGTTTATGTGCAAATGATTTTTATCCATTTGGTCAGGGCACAAAATCTTTTTCTTGTTTGCCACTTATGTTTACTATGTACAATTTACCTTCATAGATATGCATGAAACAACCATATTTGTTCTTTAATATTGTCATCCTAAGAAAGTGTTGTCCTTCATTAGATATATATGTTTTCTTAATACCTTTGATAGAGAAGCTATAAATATTATGGAATAATAATATTGAAAGTTATAATGCTCATACAAAACAACATTTTTAATTAAAGGTAACATTGTTATGGATAATTAATAATTTTCTTATGCATGTTATGTTATCTAGATGGAGTACATATGTAAATTTTTTATGTCCTTAGTGCATGGAACATACAAAGGTATTCGAATTGAATCATGAAAAAAAGCTTTTTTTTTTTTTATTGTTATCGATGGTTTTTACCTTCTAATCATCCTTTTAAGAGACAAATAGATAAATTTTGTAAAAGAGTTAGAGCACAATCTTCCAATTCAGAGATTGTTAAGTAAATAAATTTTGAGACACATAGATGACATCACATTTACCATAAAATTCTCTAAATAAAAGCCTAAAGGTTACAATATAACTCATCATTTGGTGAAAAAATATATTTTGGGAATTACGTGATTGGCACACCAATCTAATTCACATAATTTAGATGTTATGCGTATGAAAAAAATGTTTTTGATAATTTATTTTGCATAATTTTGGATGCTAAAGGCAAAATAAAAAACATAATTGACCTTAATAAAGATGTTTATTCTACACTACTCAATGGCTGCTATGGGTTATGCCTAAGAGGATATAGAGGGTCAACAACATCCTGTAACATATGGTCTTTAGGGCTAGCATCTTTTTCTACATCCTTTCTTATGTTCAACTTACTTAATGCTTTAAGGATTTTGCTCAGCTCTTCTTTGAGCTCTTCTTAGGCCCTTTCTAACTTCTCAACACTGCTTGCATTTTTTTACTTCATTTATCTAACTTGAACTCAAGTATTATACTGGTGGTGAGTTGGTCAAACTATCATTAAATTTTGATTTACCACAATTATGGTGCATATTTAGAGTGATGTTTATGAACTATCCAATTATGCATGAGAATGAATGTAAGAATGCATAAATGTAATAATGAGGATTTAATGACGTAAATACATGCATATACAGTAAAAGAAAAGGGTTAGTATACACATAATAAATACAAAAAATAACATAAAATGTTATTATGCAAATAATATCTATAAATAACAATATATAAATTTACAAGCACAATAAATGTCCTATCATGTGTCCTATTTAGGATTTTTTAACATAAAAAAAAACATGGCTCTGACTTAGGTTCAGACACTTAGGATTTATTTACATGCTAGATTCAAATGTTTGACAATCTAAGGGTTCTCAAATTATTCTTTATATCATTGCCCATTATAGAATAGTAAGGCACTCAAATCTTGGCCTATCATAGGCTATAAAGGAAAATTGTTCAATTTGAGTGAGAGTATTTTACTAGCCCATATAGAGACATGAAATCTCACAAAGGCATAAGTACTTTACTCTTCTTTAAGGGACGAGCTTAGTTATAAAGCTCATGTTATGCATATGCAAGTGAATGATATAAAAAAATAAATCAAGTAAATAAAACACAAACAAGAAACAAAATTCTTAAATTTATTAAGTTAGGCTTAGATTATATGAAATCATTTATTAACTTGACTCTCGAAATCCCTAGTGGAGTCGTCAAACTGTTATAATGTATAAATCCGTAGACCTATCACTAGATATAAACTTAACGAGTTACCACCAATCTTTTTTGTTTAGATATGATTAGTTACTTAACTAAATTTATCTCATTTTAAAGAGAAATCCAAAGCTTAACTTAGGTATCTTTAAATAATAGATTTTAATCTACTAAACTAGATTTAGGTCTGGAAGTGTAGTTACGTATAAGGAAGGTTATAGCACTATCACAGCGCTTACCCCAAGGATGGTACTAGTTTGATTTCAAGTTATCCAAGCCTTAAAATATTTTTATAATTTTACCAAATAATTTAATTATTGAAAATTGATCATAAAATTACTCTAATAGTTTGATAGCAATTTAAGATAATTTTATCATCTCATAAGTATTCATGAAGACTAATATCTCACTTTGAAGAGGCTCCATCGTCGGATTTGTTAAAGCATTTTTTAAGAAATTATTCATTTTTAAAAACAATTAATAAAATCTTCAAATAGTTTGGTATGATTTTATTTCGATTCATATCCCTCAATAGTTTGATAGGATTTTATTTGAAAACCTATTTATAAAATTTAATTTAAGAAAACTTATTAAATCTTCCAAAATTTGGTAAAATTTAATTCAATATTTAAATCCTTCAATAATTAGGTGGAATTGAAAATTTTATTATTATTTTTTTACAAAAAAATTCATTAAGTTCTCCAGTAGTTTTGTAATACTTAATTTGAGATTTAAATCTTTCAATCGTTTATATGATTGAAAATTTATTTTTTAAAAAAATTTTATTAAGTCCTCTAACAGTTCTGTAAGACTTAATTTAAATTTTAAATATTTTAATAATTTGATATAATTGAAAAATAATTTTTTAATAAAAATTTATTATGAATTTTATCAGTAGTTTAGTAGAAATCATAATTTGAGATTTAAATCCTCAATAGTTTAATAGGATTGATAATCAAAGCTTATTTATGAATTTGTTTAAAACATCATTAAATCTTCTAATAATCAAAATCATATACTAGCAACAAACTAAAAACAAAAATTAAATAACAAATGAGTGAAATAAAACAATGATAAAGAAAAAAAAAAAAAACTTAGACGATAGAAGTCACGGGTTGGATTAAAATGTGGAGTTTTCACGTTGGTCCACTATTTTATTTTGCTTCTCTTGTGTCTTTCAATTCTGAAACAATGTTATTTGCTAAAAACTCCCCATTCATTTATCTTCTTTAGCTAATCAATCTAGCTTTTTTTTACCAAGAAACGTTGACTTCTAGTGTTGCTATTGTTTCCTTCTCCTACCAACACTTCACTGATTCTCACCATGTTTCTCTAATTGTTTATGTGCTACTCTGATTTCTGTGCCCTTTCTCCTTTTTATTTATTTATTTATTTTGTATATTGGAATGGCTTTATATAGGAATTCAATCCCTTGTAATTTGGAAAAATTAATTCAAACAAATGATGTGATTTGATTTTTAATGAATTGATTTCTTGTAACTTTCCTTTTTCATGCGTATTAGGATCCCCAAAATTATTCAATCCTGTGATTTAAATTCCATTAATGTTTGGAATTAATGTCAAGATATCCCATGATTTTCCAGCAAACACGCTTTTTTTTTTTCTCTTTTTTTTTTTTTTTGACTTTTGACTCATAATAAAAACTAGAATAAAAAAACCAAAATCAAAATTAAAATTAAAATCAAATTAAAAGCAAAATTAAAACTAAAACCAAAATTAAAATTTTTGAGCTTTTAATTTTTATGCTCAAAATTCATTTTTCATATTAAGATCCAATTTACGATCAAAACTCATTTTAATTTCAGAAAAATTCTCAGACAAAATGAGATATCTACAGTATATATAGGCACTATTGATAGATTTTATGAAAATGAACTAAATGATGAATTATGATATGATATAGATGTATTTTGATCTATATAGATGATTTCAATAGGTTTGGAGTTGTTAAAATAGGCGTAAAACCTTGAAGGATAGATCCTTTCTAAAGAATCGATCCTTTATGATAGGTTTTGTCCTCCGGGACAAAGATCCACCTAAAAATTATTAATATTTTTTGTCTTTTAACAATAGAATGTTTATCGCTAAAAACTTTAGTGATGGAAATTTATCTAAATTTTTTACTACAATTTATAAAAAAAATTAGAGATAGAAAAATCCGTCGTTAAAATTCTTTTGCGACAGAATTTACAAATACAAAATTAAAAGAAAAGCATTAGCGACAAAAAATGCATCGCTACTACCTTTTACCCATGAAATGTACAAAACTATTAGTGACGGATTTTCTGTTTCTAATACCCATTGCCAACGGGTCTTTTTTTTTGTTTTTTCCAAAATAAATAGAAAATAATTTTGTTGAAATTATTTTTTGTGACAGCTTGTTTGTTATTTAGGATTAGTGACAAGACATTCTATCGCTAAAAATAATAGTATTAGCAAAGGCATTGGGCTTCAATAATGGAATACGGTCACAGACTATGAACTCTTCGTTGGAATATTAGCGACGGATTTTTCATCACTAAAAAAAATTCCATCTCTAATGCACTATTAACAATGCAAAAATTTGCTGCTAATTGTGTTATTTCTTGTAGCGTAAATGTATTTATGGGTTGGATTAAGTGGGACAATTTGATCAGCTTTTGAAATTTCTTGTCAAGGTCTAGCTTAGCCATCGAGTCTAATTAGATAAAAAAATTTTAAATTATATTAAAATAGTAATAACTTTTTTAGTATTTATTTAAATTAAAATTAAATAATATCTCAAACCGAACTCAAACTTCAAAAATCTTGTCCCAAGTCCCCCCTCGAGTTGTACTAGATCAAGAGGGTAGCCCGTGAAAGGATCTAATTACCACATATCTCACTAGAGTATATATATATATATATATATATATATATATATATATATATATAAATAATATTAAATTAATTAATATAATAAAAAAGGCATGTGAAAAAAATTTAACCTCATTTATAGAATAGCTCTATCCACAGGAATTCCAGTAAATACCCTATAAACAAGTCTTCGATATTATTCAATCCGGTTAAGTAAGACTAAAATATTCTATAATCGATAACAAAATTACTACCCGTTACATTTAACATTCAAGTAGTACTCTTGTGGTACCTACTACCTGTTATATACCAAATTACACACATATATATAGTTTGGTTGATTAACCCATTTGCCATTGGACTCTCCCTTATTTGTACAAAATTCCGTTGCCATGTGTTTGCATTTTACTGGTCCAAGTAATCTTGCCATGTCATTGGCTTTTTATCAAAGTTTTAGCGACTAAAGGACTACTCTGTGACGTGTGAACCCTCGATTGGCTGATAAGTTCCACATCATTTTCTTTGCCAAAATTGATCTCCTTTTGCCCTTTGCCTTCTTCACCTCTTGTCATATTTCAACAAGCCATTGGATTGGGTGTAAACAAGTTCTTTTGTAGTATCTATACTATAATTAAAGTTTTGGACTGAGAAAATTACGTACCAAAATATATTAAAATAAATATAAAATAAAGAACATTTATGTCTTAAAAGTTATAAAGACTACCCCTTCTACGTTTAAAAAAACCTACTTTAGATAACTTTTATTTTCAAAAGTTATTTTAAAAAAAACCACCCATGTTGTGGAACCATGCAAATTCTAATTTCAACAAACACTTTTTTTTTTTAATAAAGTGATCAAAGTATCCTCTAACTTTGCTTGTGTCAACACCGGATACCTCAAAGATTAGACCATGAAAATCTAAACTTAAAGGTTGTAAGTTTAATTTTTTGAAAATAATTGTTTTGATTAAAAATTATGCAAAGGAATTTGAACTTTGAGGTTTTTGAAACGAAAATTATTATTTTTCGCTATAAATCTCAATAATTGATGTCTCTTTACTTGGTAAGAAAATAAAAATAAAAAATAAAAAAAATCCAAAGCTTTTGAAATTATAAAGATCATATTTTCCCCCTAAAAAATGGTTGTGTTAATGCAGCCTCCCTAAATTTATTTCTAAATGCATTAATATGTATATTGCAATCATTGTCGTATAAAAAGAAAGATAATTAGTAATAAAATTTTGTGTTTTATAATTCCATATAGATAGCTACTTATCGATCCATGCTTCAACTATAAGTTTTTTAGTGGATATTATTTGAGACACAAATATTTGGGCAATAAATAATTACCTGAATTAGGAATTAATTGAGCATGACATAAAAGGTACCCAGATGACTAGATGCATTTCATAGACCACAAATTTTAACTAACACAAGGTTGGGGTACATATTGTTTTTAGGGTCATCAGTTCATAGTTGTTCAAATTTATTACTATTTATTAGGTTTGGCCATCTTTGCATCTATTGCTAATAGGAGAACTTTTTATTTTTTATTTTATTTGATGGAATGGTTGTAGGAGACTTAAGTTTCAAGTTAGACAGTAATGGCTCTAGCATGCAACCAAACTTCGATTAAATTAAGAAAAACTTTTTTTTGTTAGTGGGGTATGTGTTGATTAGCTACAAAACTAATCAAGTAGAAATAAAAGATTCAGTTCAAATAATTTATCCATTTTTTTTTTTTATAAAAGATAATTTATGTAAGTTATTTGATTGATTATAGTAATAATGTATAGATATAAAACAAATGCTATGAACTGCGAAACTTGACTATGTTTTATAGACACAACTCACAGGATGCAAACATATAACCTTCTGAAGCAAATATAAAATATATATAACCTTGAAGTTTAAATTTATTACACTTCCTACAATTGTATACCAACTTCTCATTCAACATATATATAATTTTCAGACCATTCAAGTTTCTTATACTATATATTATATAGTTACTTTCACCATTCAAGTTTAAATGAACAAGGGAACAATAGTGCGGCATAATTGAACAGATCTGGAATACATGCATAAGAAACTCATCCTAAGAGTTGCAAGGAATTACAAATTATGAACATGTGAATGTTACACATGTGAGCGGTGATGATGAATGTACTGAAAAATAATGAATAAGATTTCAATCTAATTTTGACTTATTCAAATTTCTATGTATATATTTTATTTATTTATTTATTTTATTTGAAAAAAAAAAGATTGGAATCCAATTCTTATATATTATACATGCATAATTATGGAGTTCTTTACTAAGGAATAAGATGTAAATTTATTAATATTTTTAAGTGAATGTTCTAAATTCATCACTAATCTTTCAATTGATGTAATTTCAACACCGTACTTATAATTTTAGAGCAAATTTATTATATTATTTTTAATTATGAAACAGTTAGAGAATATTCAACAAAATATTCTGTTGAAAGCTATTTCACAATTCAAAAAACAATTATAAAACGAGATGACACGAAAAGTATAGTCATGAAAATAAAATCTAAAGTTTTCTTTTTATTTTTTTTCATCTTTTATCGTGGTAATTTTTATTATATTGCTACATAATTTGAGTTTTTATTTTATTTTCTTTTCTTTTTTGATCACGATACTTTTTACTAATTAATATAATATAACATCATATTTTTTTAGTTGGCCTAGGTTTTTTTACTTGTCATATCGTTTTTAAATTTTTTTAAATAGTAAAACAATTTTTAATGAAATATTTCATAACTATAAAATCTTAACCAAATTTATTAAAAAATTAAAGGTATGAAAGTAAATTTATTTTAAAGTTCAAAATATAATAATATAATTGTATTGATTAAAAAATTAAGAATAACTGAGTATACATATTTTTCGTATTTTAATAAATAAAATAATAAGTTTATACTTAGTTTTTTAATAAAGAAAAAGAATTAATTTTACAATTAATTAATATATGAACAAATAATAATGCCAATTTCGAGTGTAAAAGATGTAAAGCAGGCAGCTGTCGCGAAAGAGAGAGAAAGGGTGAAATATGTTGGGGGGGGGGGGGAATGATAAGCAAGAAAGTCCAAGAGAAGGTGGAAGAGAGAGAGGATGGGATGGGGACGGTACAGTGTCTGCAAATATGAAGCAAAGGCAAAGCTCTGTTAGTATGGCTGTGGGGGCTGTCAGCTATGGCTGTGGGGACTCTGAGATATGAAAGTGAAGTGATATAAGGCGTGCGGTGGGGCCCTGCCACCGCATGCCCAAACCCCTGCACCGCTACCAGTCCATCAATCCGTCTCGTCTTCTTTTCGTGTTTTTTGTTTTTTCTGAACTTTTAAAAACTTCTACTTTCATGAAATAGAAAAAAAAAAAAAAAAAAAACAATTGACGCTTTCACAACAAGTACACTCAAAGCAAGGGGACGACGATTTTTTTTTTTTTGTACTTTGCTTTGATGGGCCCGAAATTGAGAGCAATTTGGGTTAGAAAAACCCCAAAACCAACCCAACCCGACTTGTATGGAGCGATTCGAGTCGTGTAGAATGCCAACACAGATCGGGTCAAGTTGCAATGCGTAGGTCAATTATGGGTTCAGTCGCGTCACGAATCTTATAATAATAGGTTATCAATTTGCTTTTTGTTGTTTAAAGCAAACAGTAGCAATAACATTATTCCACCACCACCAATGGTCGAAACTTGAGCCATAATAACTTGCTTTCATAATGAACCACATATTATGATGGAGAAAAACGTCTCAACTTGCTCTGAGGAGGAAGAAGACTTGAAAATTCGCAGTGTGAAAAGAACCAAAAATGGAGAGTTCAAATCGTTGGATCTTGAAATGTCTGACAGCCAGCAACCTTCTACTTCTTACAGGGACTTTTTGATGGGTTCTCAGGATAATTAGTCTTTTCTTTTTCTATCAATCAGTCAAGTTTCGTTGATGAAGAATCAGATCAGAAAGCTGAGGAAAGGGATGAAGTCCCAACAATACTCTTATTTAAAGAGGAAAAGAAAAGCATCAGAGCCCCTTGGAAGAACGTTATCATCGTCAAAACGTTTGAGAAGAATGTTGGCTACAACTTTCTTTATCCTAAGGTTAGAGGACAATGGAGGCCGAGAGGAGGCATGGAATACATTGACTTAGGACACGATTTCCTTGTCCTAAGTTCCACAATATTGATGACTTCCAACGAGTCATATACGGAGGCCCTTGGTTTGTGGGTCCTTACTACCTGACTATGAGATTATAGAAGCCTGGCTTTCTTCCAGCATCATCTACTGCCCATTCTACCATCACGGTCTGGGTTCGATTAGCAAGGTTACCTATCGAATATTTTGACAGGGTTATACTTCAAAGCATAGGTCAACAACTGGCACCTATTAAAAATTGACGCTCATATTGAATTGAATGCTCGCGGCAGATATGCACGAACTTGCATTCAAGTCGATTTAGACAGACCTCTGGTGCCAAAAATCAGAATTGGAAAATTAATACAAATGGTACTTTATGAAGGGGTCAATTTATGTTTTTTCTGCGGGCTCATTGGGCACGGGAAAGAAGTCTGCAACTTAAGCAAAATGAAAGTTTCTGAAGCTACCTCAACTCAGCAACCACTAGAACAACATAACGTTCCTGGTAAGGATAGCCCTAAAACGAACTAATTTGGACCATAGATGCTGGTCACATGGAGGAAACACAAACAGGGGAAGGATCACAAGCCGGGTGGAGACGACCCAACACCAAACCCGAAAGGGAAAAAACAAAACCAAGGTGGATTGAGAAGATCCGGTGCAAAACCCGAAAGACAAAGGGAAAGCCAAGTTAAAGAACAACACGTGGCGCATCCTTTCAAAGGGCAAGAAAATCAGTCAGCTGGGAACAGGGGGCAGAACTCTAAAACATTGCATGAGAATAACGTCTCTCATGCATTTACAGGGGGGATTTTGTCACCCAGCACTCTAATTTCTCTAACCCAGGCCAAGCTAGTTCGGTTTCCACTGTACTAACCCTCAGGGTGTTTTCCAATTTTTAAGGCAACAAAGTAATTTTCACAGAAGGTCAGATGCTATCCCAAAAAATAATACTCTAAACTGCCCAACACTAATCAAACCAACTTCCCTCCCTCTTGGAAAATCTTCAGGGAGTATACGCAAACCTGAAAACATTGTTCATTCACTTGGGGGAAAGAACAATCAAGATCTCAAGAGCAATTGAGATCCTATTTGACTTTAACCCTCTGGAGGAGGATTGGAGCGAAAAGGAGATCATACAAACATAGAATAACCAGTTAATAGCCTTAGACATCCCCAACCCCCAACCATACCCTCAACTGGTTCAAAGCCAACGACAACAGTTCATATCACAACAAATGGAGCCACTGTCACCACTCAGGGGAATACTACTAACCCAGATAGCGCTATATACAGTCAGGAGGTTATCCTTAACAAAAGATAACAGGGTTGTGATGTTGTGCACGATCCTGCCATCGATAAATCTGGTTAGACTTGTGACACACTTTTGTGTATGCCACACCACCACCATGCGTCAAGCTTAATATGCAAGATGTCGACAGAGGAAGTGGAAGTCATTTCGGAGCTGGCCAACTGACTACTGAACCAAACGATACTTGATATCTTTCCCATAAGGTGTCTACTTTAGAATGCCAAGGGCGCGGGGAGCCCTAACTTTCGTCGAACATTCATGGACCTTATACGTATCAACAACCCTTTTGTGGTGATTATTACTGAAACCATAATTTTTGGTGATAAGGTTGAGAGAATCAGTAGCTTCTTAGGCTTCGACAGTACCTTTGTGTGGATGTTGAGGGTTTCTCTAGAGGTATTTGGCTCCTTTGGCAGTCTACTGAAGTCACAGTCAGGATTTTGTAGCATTTTGCTCAAGTTATCCACACAACTGTTCAGGTTTTATCTAACCCTAATACTTCTAATTCTCATGCATTAAATTCTCTTTCACGTGCATTATGGATGCTCTCGGCTATCTACGCTCGACCTCAATTTGCCATAAGACAGCTCCTTTGGGAGGAGCTCTCAGCTTTTGCTCATTCTCATAACCTTCATTGGCTGATGATAGGGGACTTACAATGAAGTTTTAAGTGACTCCAAAAAGCTTGGTGGAAGACCTCTTATTCGATCTAGATGACGGTTTTTCCAAGACTGTATGAATGATTGTGGTATGATCGATCTTGGATTGGTTGGCCGTCAATTTACCTAGACAAATACCAACAATTTTGGCCAAATTATCAAGGAAAGACTGGAAAGAGCTTGGGCTAATTGTGATTGGAAAACATTGTACCCCAACTCCATAGTTTTTCATCTGACCAAAGTTCGATCTGACCACAACCCTATCTTCTTTAACACTACCGAAGGATGCCTCGATTTGGGCCTCACCCTTTCAAGTTTGAATCCATTTGGTTATCCTATGTGGAGTTTAACTAACCTGTTCAAGACACCTGGAATCAAGCTCAAAACTCTCTCATTGAAGCGATCTCGTCTTTTAAGGAAACTATAACCCCGTAGAACAAAACTTCTATCGAAAATATCTTTCAGAAGAAGAAAATGATACGGGCTCGCCTTAATGGTATCCAACAAGCTCTATCTTCCTCCCTTTGTCTTTGGCTTCAACATCTGGAGGAATACCTGATGGAAGACTATCAATGGGTTCTCAAACTCGAAGATGAACTATGGGCCCTGAAGGTTAGAGTTAATTGGATCAGTGATGGAGATCGCAACACTAGTTTCTATCATATGACCACTATTTAACACAGAAAACATAACAAGATTCTTGCTCTTAAGGACACTATTGGAATTGGTTTCATGACAAAGAGGGATCAAAACTTTAATCGTTCGTCATTTTAACAATTTGTTCATTACGTCTTTCGATATGAGTGAGCGTAATTGTTATCACACTGAATCCGTTAATCAGTTTCAGCCAATTGGGTTTTGCAATACCATCTACAAGGTCATCACAAAAGTCCTGGTTAACAGAGTTAGACCTTTCCTCTCCCGCATCATCCACCCCTCCAAACTAGTTTTGTTTCTGGGAGGAGAGTTAATGTGATCATTGCCCAAGAGGTCATTCATTTTTTCAGAAAGAAAAGAGAAAACCAAGGGCTCATGATGGTAAAATTGACCTAGAAAAAACGTATGATAAGATGGAATGGTGCTTCATCCGGGAAATGCTTTTCTTTTCTCAGTTTTCGTCTCCCTAGATTAACTTGATTATGTCATGTATCTCTTCAACCTCCATGACTATCCTTATCAATGGGGAGCAAAGCTCTAAAGTCACCCCCACTAGAGGAATTTGCCAAGGTGACCCTCTATCACCTTACAATTTCATTCTCTGTATGAAATACATGTCCCTTAAGATCTTAGAGGAATGTGATGAGTGAAATTGAGAGCCTATCCAGTTGTCTAAGAGATGTCCTAAGATCTCTCATCTGTTCTTTGCCACTGATCTTATCCTCGTGAGGAAAGCCACGAATCGTACTTATCCATCAATGCAAAAAGTTTTGACTTATTTCTGTCAAATCTCTGGTCAGACTATTAACTTTGCGAAATCAAACATGTTCTTCACCCAAATTATGGATTCGAACAGAAAGGATTTCCTCAGCAATCTTATGGGAATGGCGCATTTGAATAGCATTGGAAATTATCTAGGCTTCCCTATCTTTGGAAAACGAAGTGCTGCCAAATATAGATTCATCATTGACAAAGTCAAGAAGAAGTTATTGGGATGGAAAGCTTACCTTATCTCTCTTGTTGGTAGAACTACTCTCTTTAAGTCAGTGGTGAATACGATTCTTATGTACTACATGCAAGGTGTGGATCTTCTTGCCAGTGTCTATAAGGAAATTAATAGAGTTAGCAGGAATTTTCTGTGGGGCTTTACAGAAAACCATAAAAAAGTGCACATGGTCAACTGGGGTACCGTTACCTTATCGAGAGAAGAAAGAGGCCTTGGCCTTAAAGATATGAGGAAGCTTAATGATGCCAATATGGCCAAGCCTGGATGGCATTTCCTCACTAAATTTAAGAATATTTGGGCTGAAGTTCTCAAAGCTAAATATTCCAGAAATGGTGAGTTCGCAAGAAAGGCTTGCTCACCCATTTGAGCAGGTATGCGCAAAGGCGCCCTTATTCTTGAGCATGGTATCTGATGGATTATTAAATTACCAGCCCAAGCCTAGTTCTGGTCAGATGTTTGGACTGGACTAGGCCCCCTTAATACATAGATTTTTGGTCGCTGGTGCATTTATGACAAAACCATAGTGGTCAAAGACTTTGTCTTCTCTGAAGGGTTATGGGATTTCCATGTTCTGGTGCTCCTATCCCTGATGAGATTCAAGAGAAGATTATTGCCATCCCCATGCAAATGGAGAATACTAAAGAGGATACTATTGGCCAGAAATTCTCCCAGACAAGCCTCTTCTCTATCAAGTCGGCTTATAACATGCTTAAAGGATGCACTGATGGGAGGAAGAATGAATGGAAAGATATTTGGAGAATTCCGCCTCTTCCCAAGATCCAACACTTCCTTTGGCTTTGCAAATACTATAAAATAGCCACCCGTGAAACGTTATGTAAGAGGGGGCTGCAAGTCAGCCCTTTATGCCCGAGATACAATAGGGAGAGGGAAACTACAGCTCACTGCCTTAGAGATTGCATTGTCACTAGAGATCTTTAGAATGCTCTAGCCATTCCCCTGTACATACTCTCATCCTTCAGTATGGACTTTGAGTGCTGGCTTTCCACTAACTGTAATTCCATTGCTGATTCGAGCATCTCCCATATTCCATGGAAAGTTGTGTTCTCCTTTGCTGTGCGGATGATTTGGCTTGGAAGGAACAAATTGGTGTTACACGAGACCTTTGAAACTATCAGTGGGTGGAAAAGAAACCTGATCAATCGTGTTATAGAGTTTTGGGCTATTTGTGGCTCTGTCAACTGGACTAACATTTCTTGTGAAATTAACATTGGTTGGCAGCCCCCTTTTCAGAAAGCCATCAAGCTCAATACCGATGGATCTACTAAGGGCAATCCTGGTAAAGTGGGGGTGGATGGTGTGTTTAGAGATCATTTTTGGCAATTGGATCCTAGGCTTTGCCCGTAACTTGGGATCCATTACCCGTGTGTGTGCTGATGGGGTCTCAAGGATGTGTTGCGCATTGCTTCCAATCGGGGCTACAACAACCTTATTGTGGAGATTTACTCTCAAACCATCTTAAGGTATGTTTTGCAGGGTGTTCTTTCCCATCATTCTTGTTGCTCTATTGTGGATGATTGCAGGTCATTGCCGGGATGCATGCAGAATGTGACGGCGGAACACAACTCTAGGGAGGCCAACTTTTGTGCTGACCAGTTGGCTAAATATGGATCCTTTACGAACTCTTCCTTTCTATTTTTTGAGGAACCTCCTGAACTGTTAGCTCCTTTGTTATTGACTGATGCCATGGGAATTATGTTTCTCATAACTATTTTTGTGTAACCCTGTTGGGGACTTTTGTTTTTGTTTTATGCACCCTTTATTGACAAAAAAAAAAAAAAAATCTTGAGCGATTATAACAATGAGATTCTTGTGACAACATCAATAAACCAAAGCCTGGGTTTCATTTGTTTTTTTAATTGTTTGGGTTGTAAACATGTGTGCATGGGTTTGATAGTAAAAAAACAGTAGTTAGTGAGTATTTGACTCAACTAATAAAAGTGTTTATCTATTATAAAAACAGATGTTAGGTATTTGACACTTTCAATTTTAAGATCTTAAGCTTATGTGGGAAATATATTTGAGTTTTTGGATAAAACTATAAATCAATTTTTTTTTTAAATGTACTAATTTTAATAATAATTCTTTAATAATTTTTTTTTTACATTCTCACCTTACTCTCCAATTATTCACAAAATTATGAAGAGATTGTATTATTTCACATTTATATCTTTATTTTGTCTAAATTTTCTATTGATTTCATTTGTTTTTTTATTCCAATTAACAAAAATATATCTTTATTTTATTTATATTTTTTCACATAAAAACTTGTAATTTAATTTAGCAAAATAAATTATTTTATTTTTTATTTATTAAAAAGATATAAAAACACTATCAAATAATTTTTAATATTTTACAACACTTCTGCATTATTGTCAAATGCTATAATAACTTCTCTTCACAGTAAATCAACGGTAAAACTCCGTTTATTTCACATAAATCAAATTTTAAAAAATAATTTTTGTAAAATATTGATATTTTTCGAAAAAATAAATATTATTTATTATTTGAATGAATCAATAAAAATTTTTTTTGTTGTTTAATTTTTACGAAAATTTGAACTTTTCAAAATAGTAATATTGACATAATTATTAAAATATTAAAATAGTAATATTTTAATAATAGTTATTAAAATATTAAACATATTTAATAATATCAAAATATGTAAAATAATAATATTTCTTACTAAAACATTATCTATATTAATATTTTAAAATATTTACAATACTAGTATTTATAATTAAAATATTAATTCTATTACTATAAAGTAATAAAATAGTAAAATTTATTATTAAAATATTAAAACATTTATATTATTAAATTGTAACTTTTTTTTTACAATATCTTTTATTAAATCATTAAAAAGTACTATTTATTTATATTTATTATTAAAATATTAATATAAAAATATGTGTTATTAAAATAGTAAAAATATTATATATTTTTATTCAAAAATATCAAGAATAATTAAAATATTAAAACATGAAAATATTTACATTATTAAAAATTTCTTACTAAAATAGTAATATTATTATATTAAATTATATTTATTATTAAAATAATACAAATAAGATTTATTATAAAAATTGTAATTTTATACTAATTATTATTAAAATAATAAATATTTAATAATAATAATAATAATCAAAATAATGATATTTATAATTGAATATTGAAGACATTTATAATAATTTTTAAATATTTTTTAATTAAAATAAAATAAAATAAAATTTTTATTAATATAAAATATTTAGGATTGAGTGAAGTTAAAACTTAAATAATCAAGTCCAAGCCGGACTCCGATCAAACTGACGAGCTGTAATGAGAAACCTTGCACATGGATAGATTTTTTTGAAAATTATCTCTCCTTTTGGAAATGTAGATGACAAATTTTAAATTTTTCGCTTTATTTTTTATAGATCAAGAAATTATTTTTCATTAGTCATATAATTTTCTGTCAAATAAAAATTTTAAAATATAAAAAATATAAAAAAGTCAATTTTCGTAAAAGAAAGAGAGTCTAAGTGCATGTTTTTTTTGAAAAAAAAAAGTTCAAATCTGTGCCCTCTCAAAATATTATATATAAATTAAAAGAAACCGTTGAAGGAAAAATACAGGACAAACACCACGCATGAGAATGAGCTAACAGCTTAGCCTAACAGGCTGTGACACCACAATAAGTAGCCAATTTTTATAAATTATTAACAAAACGAGGAAGAAGATGGATTGGAATCTGGATGCAATGAGTTTTACAAATAAAAAATTAACAAGTTAGTTAATAAAGCCTAGTTGACATGATAATTTTAAAACTATTAGTAAGTTTCAAACCAGTTATCACCTTGATGGTTTTTTATTGATTGGTTGATCTTGAGAGTTTTGAACAATTTTACACGGTTCATCATCACACGTGATGTATCACATTTTGACTTGATTTGATTGGATGATTAATGCGTTAATTATTTTGTAGCCAATACAAATCAACAGAGAAGGTTTTCACTATATTATCACAAATATATAGTCGTCATCCACTTGATATTCTTTTATATGAAAAACTATATTTACTTAAAAAATCTGTATCTATCAAAACTCAAGACAGTTTGAAACAATACAAGACTGAAGATAAAACCAACAGTGAAAAACCAGGAACTAACCCACCTGGGAATTGACTTACAGTCTGGGAAATGGTTTTGGCATCTGCCTGTTGGATTGTACTTTTATGCATAAAGGCTATAAATACTTCCACAAAATGCTATCACATTCCACCAAAACCCAATTCCAGTTTAAAAAAAAAAAAATTTCTTTTAAACAAGCTTTAAATTGTCATATTTTGTGTTTCTGATTATAAAAAGAAGAAGATCAAAGATGTCGTGCACTGCTGGTCAGGTGATACGCTGCAAAGGTAAAACTAATGCAAAGAATTGTGTCTGGTCTTTTAGTTTTATTATTATTTTTCAAGTTATTTATTTTGGAACTTAATTTCTAACTTTTCTATTGTTTGGCGTGTTAAAATTTAAGCTGCTGTTTCATGGGAGCCCGGGAGGCCATTGGTGATAGAGGAAGTAGAGGTGGCACCACCACAGGCAAATGAAGTTCGTTTGAAAATCCTTTTCACTTCTTTGTGCCATACTGATGTCTACTTCTGGGAAGCCAAGGTAACAGCCTAATTTCAAATCAATCAACAAACATAAACCACAGAATTTCCTTTTCTTTTCAGTTTTCACCAATTCAATTTTATCATAGTACCAACGAATAGACTTGCGATCTATCCTGCAGGGGCAGAAACCATTATTTCCTAGAATTTATGGTCATGAAGCAGGAGGGTATGTAGCTTATGCACCAATTTGATCTCAGTGGCCCGTTCTTCTGTATATTGTAGTAGTTTCATCATTCGTACTCTTTGATTTATATGATTTCATGGATAATCCAGGATTGTATAGAGTGTTGGTGAAGGTGTGACAGACCTCAAACCAGGTGACCATGTCCTGCCTGTATTCACAGGGGAATGCAAGGATTGTGCTCACTGCAAATCAGAAGAAAGCAACATGTGTGACTTACTTAGGATTAACACTGACAGGGGTGTTATGCTTAATGACGGAAAAACAAGATTTTCAATCAATGGCAAACCTATCTACCATTTTGTTGGGACTTCCACCTTCAGTGAGTACACTGTGGTTCATGTCGGTTGTCTTGCCAAGATCAACCCCTTGGCTCCTCTCGACAAAGTTTGTATTCTCAGCTGTGGAATTTCCACAGGTAAAGAGACTTCTAAGGCTTTTCTACACATTCTGTTAATTATTTGGCGGACGATTGATACCAACTCAGAAAATTTTGGTTTTTTCTTCTGTAGGAATTGGTGCTACTCTTAATGTTGCAAAACCTCCAAAGGGTTCAACTGTGGCTGTTTTCGGACTGGGAGCTGTGGGACTTGCTGTGAGCATCTCTCTTTCTTTCTGCCATAAACAAATTTTGCCTTTCATTACCCCGATAATTTAAGACGAGGCATCAAATTGTGGTGTTTCAATGTGATTAGGCTGCTGAAGGGGCAAGGATTGCTGGCGCTTCAAGGATTATTGGCGTTGATATTAACTCAAACAGATTTGAAGAAGGTAAAAGCCATACTGCAATATTTCTTTAGCCAGTTAATTACTGGCTCTAGTTCAACAATTTTTTTTTCTCTTGAATGATTTGAGCAATAATCAAATTGATTTAAGAGAAGATTTTAACACATCAATATATCAGTTTGTAGATGAACTTCAATTGTCATATATTGCTGAGATTTTCATTTTCTTTTCAGCTAAGAAATTTGGTGTTACTGAATTTGTGAACCCAAAAGACTATAAAAAGCCGGTTCAGGAGGTTTGTGTACGAGCCTTTCGGGTTTCTAATGGTATTTCTTTAGCTACATCTGAAGATGTTGTGCTAACGAATAAACTTATCCTTTGCGTGTCAGATGATTGCCAAGATTACTGATGGCGGAGTGGACAGGAGCGTTGAATGTACTGGAAATACTGATGCTATGATTTCTGCATTTGAATGTGTCCATGATGTACGTTCATAGACTTCATTTCTTCTCATCTAAACATGTATTTGATCCCTACATTGTTTTCAACCGAACAAGTGAAAAAAAGGGTTATCACTTATTAATATCATGCCTGATCTTAGTTTGAAAAGGCTTGTCGTTTTCACCCTTTTTTCTCTCAAACACTAATCAATCCCAAGCAATGATTTCAGGGCTGGGGTGTTGCCGTTCTTGTGGGGGTGCCACACAAAGATGCTGTGTTCAAGACCCACCCTATAAACTTGTTGAATGAAAAGACTCTCAAAGGTACCTTCTTCGGAAACTACAAACCCCGTTCCGATCTTCCCTCAGTGGTGGAAAAATACATGAACAAGGTAAAACTAGCTGTGATGAAGTCAATCATCGATTCCAATCTTTAGTAAACTTGACCATAACCAGAGGTTTTTGTTTTTTTTTTTGGTTTTGTCCAATGCTGCAGGAACTTGAACTAGAGAAATTCATCACGCACTCAGTACCATTCTATGAGATCAACAAGGCTTTCGACTACATGCTTAAAGGAGAAAGCCTTCGGTGCATCATCCGCATGGAGTAGAACCGCGATAGTGTGTAAATAGAATCAATAAACCATGTCTTTATGACATTTTTGTGAGCTTGAATGTCTTCAACTACATATTTTTCTGTGTGCTAAGCTAATTTACAGATTTCAAAAGTTTGATATAGTCTGTGAATAGTGTTTATTAATCGGCTTTTATGTAGATATATATAAATGAATGCTGATGGTAATAATAAACAAATTTCACCTGCAAATATCTGGACCTGCTTCTCCTTTGGTTTTGTTTATTCTATTTATTTCTAATTATAATTGACCGAAATTAAATTTTTTTTTTTTTTTAAAGTTGCAGGAGTTTTGAGGTTTGACACCCAGTGAATCTTTCGAGAAGGAAGCAAATAATGGGTTGATAGGTTTCTCCACACATTCTAGTACACCGTATATTTTCAATCCTTGCTATATCATATAAAGATCCTGAAACATTGTTCATAACAGATCTTCCATACACTCAAATTCAAGCTTTCTTAAGGTTAAAAAAATGACAGCGGAAAAAAAATTACAATCTCGCTATGCTAAACATGACCGCATGACAATGTGGCTATGATAAATAAATGCAAACCTTACTTAACAGGTTTAATGATACCTGCATTCTCACTCAACCTTAGAACACGTTAAAAAACCCATAATTGAACTCTTTTACAAGATCTTAATCTCAGGTATGTTGATAGAATGAACTATTAGTTCCAATTGTCATAGTTCAAATCTTGGGATTAATAAACACTTAATTTTAATTATTATGATTCAAATTTTGATATATATATATATATAAGTAAACATTCGTACCGCCACATAAGTTTGCCATTGTGCAGAAAGAAAGGAAAGAGCCGCTATTCCATGGCATAAACTCGCAAAAATTTCTCAAAATAAAAATAAAAATAATAATATACATTGTTAATTTTAATTTATTTCCAAGTTGATCGGGTAATTTTGGTAGTACAACCAAGTCCAATATCTTGACATCAAGACTATCATCAATGCTTGGAGTGCCATCTGTGCCATCCACACCAATTAAGTTGCCCGTAACACCACGTAGTGAGCCACCCATGATTTTGATCTTGTCTGATTTCCTAGGTGGTACCACCTCCGTCTCACTAGGTAGGACGATTACTGTATCGCTACTGCCATTTGACCCGAGAGCCCCCTTACAAGACCCATCCTGTATCATCATGTACTATCAATTATCAAATTAACTCTTCTTTATAATAATTTTTTGAGACACTCCAATTAGAATCAACATCTGCTACACATGTTATAATATGCTTCACCCATAGTAGAGGTTTCGACAAGAACTTGGTCCAATCATGAGGTCTACAAATAACAGTTCATTTTTGTTGTATGGAACACGTTAGCAAACACTTGAGACTGGACTGAAATGCAATTATTTCATGAGGAAATACGTGGACGGCCTGTGCAACTTTACTCCACAGATCTATTCGAAATATATAATCATTAAGACAATTATCAATTATGTAACTGTAATCAAAAGTAAACCAAAATTATTTCAATTCTCAGTGCTGAAGTGATACTTGATATCACGTGGGAGATATACAAAATTGAAACAAAGAAAAATTACATTAACAAATGTGTAAATACCACTTATAATCCTTACAATTTAAGCTAAATTTTATTTTGATTCTTAATCTTCAATAGGGATGTTATTCTTACTCATTTCCAATGAAAAACTTGATTTTTCATTCAAATGGAAATAAATATGAATATTATATTATAAGTATGAGAATGAAAATGAAAATGAATATAATTTTAATTTTTATTAAATACAAAAATAGAAATAGATAATATAGCATCCGTTTCGTATCTGTACCCTATATATATTTTTATATATTTAGTGTATAAAATTTTTATTAAATAATATAAATTATTATTTTAAATTAATTAAAATTAATATATTTTTATTAAAAAGTATATGTTAATATATTTATAAAAAATTATCTAAATATAAAAGACAAAAATAAAAAAGTTTTAAAAAATTTTAGTTTTTAGTATTTTTTTAAGCTATGAGTATGAAAATTATCTATATCTATTAAATATATAAAGGAATGAGAATAAAAATAAATTTAAAATATCTTTTGGGTATGG
Organism: Durio zibethinus; assembly: GCF_047325235.1. NCBI lineage: Eukaryota > Viridiplantae > Streptophyta > Magnoliopsida > Malvales > Malvaceae > Durio > Durio zibethinus. The sequence goes on from NC_143162.1 coordinate 28,405,116, forward strand.
ATACGAGAATGGAGAATGCTCTACCTTATCCATACCTTACTCATTGATAGCTCTAATCTTCAAAAAGTTATGATTAAGTAAAATTATCATATTTTGGTTTTTAGTTTTTAGAACCATCTAAATTAATGATAAATGTCACTTATCACCAATAGATGACTGGTATTTCATATAACAAATGATAAAACCAAAATGAAATTCCATTCAAAGTTTAAGGATCAAATATATTATTATTTCAAAACTTCATATTTTTTAAAAATATTAAGTAAAATTTTCAAATCATTTTAAAAAATTATTTATTAATCTGTTCATAATATTTTTTATTGGAAAATTATTTTGTATCTATTTTTTACTCAAATTTTATATCCATACAAAATTAAAACAAATAGATAATTAAATTCGCCCTTAACACCTCCAACTTAATAAAGAGAAAGAAATCGAGTTATTGAAAATAATATTTTTTATTTTAGATAAAATATAAAATTTTTAATAAAAAAATATATTCAAAAAAATTTTTTTGATAGAAAATATATTTTTTAATAAGATTAACAAATCTATTTTTTAAAATGATATAAAATTTTTTACTTAATATTTTAAAATAATGTGGAGTTTTTTTTATTTAATTCTTTAAACCAATACAAAATTTTTTAGTTAATTTTTTAAAATAATATGGAATTTTCTTGAAAAGGATTTTCAAAATTTTAACTAAATCTATTTTCTATTAAAATAGTATTTTACTGATAAATAATATCATAATAAAATGAGTTTCTAAAAAAAGATTTTGGATTAGTTTAAAAAATTGTCTGAATATTTTGGGATGTTCAAATTCCATTCAAACATTTATCCTATCAATATGTTTTGACATTGTCCATTTGTCTATTACCCTTTATAGACTTATTCTTGCATTTAATATGCATTGAATATCCATTTTCTTTAAACTACTTTGTTTCTCACCATTGTTACTTTCCCATTATAAGAAAATATATGATGAATCGTATTTTTCATGAAAATGGAATGATGATAAATAATTGGAAAAATACATAAAAGATCCCCACATTACTTCAAAAAGAAAATCGATAATGTCAAAATGAAGATAGTGTGATGAAAGAAATTTATGAAAATATTGATCCACAGAACTTTCAAAAGAATAAGAATCTTGAGCAAAGTTCAGATTTGGTGAAATGATTTTTTGGAAGGTTAATAATAGTTATGAAGATACCATTTTTAAGGATGAAAAATGATAATCTTGAGAATCTTTTTACCGCAATAATGGATGCATTCATTGCATTTCATTCATGACATTCACCGATCATTACCAATAAGAAGTTTGAATTAGCAAATTGATGAGAATTTTTCAAGTAAATGAATTTTGAAATAGTAAGTCCTTGGTTAAAAAATTTTTTTAGAAGATAATCTTTGATTGAGAAAAGGATAAGACTTTAACTCTTGATTGAAAAGTTTCACGAAATGTTCCTATCTCAAGGAGTGTATTTTTAAAGAATTAATAGGATTTGTAACCCTCCGAGCATGATCATTAAAACCTGCAGTTGTTATTTTCAAGATCTTTTGATATCATATTTCAACTTAGGCTCAGACTTAGTTATTTTTTACCTCAATTCAGTCCAAGTCATTTAATTTTCTAACTTGTGGTTCAGTTCTGGTCACTTATTTTAGACCTTGGTTCAGTCCAAGTCATTTAATTTTCTTACTTGCGGTTTAGTCTTTGTCACTTATTTTCAACCTCGATTCAGTCTAGGTTATTTAATTTTCTAACTTACGATTCAGTTCTGCTCACTTATTTTCAACTTTGGTTCAGTCTAGGTCATTTAATTTTTTAACTTACGGTTCAATACCGATCACCTTCATTTTCAACTTTGGTTTAGTTTGGTCACTTATTTTCGACTTCGATTTAGTCTAGGTCATTTAATTTTTTAACTTACGGTTCAGTCTCAGTCATTTATTTTTAATCTCAATTCAGTTCGAGTCAATTAATTTTTTGATTTACGATTCAGTCTCGATCACTTATTTTTTACCTCAGTTCAATCCAAGTCATTTAATTTTTTGACTTGCGATTTAATCCTAGTCATATATTTTTTACCTCAATTCAATCCAAGTCATTTAATTTTCTAAGTTATAGTTCAATTTTGATCACTTATTTTCGACTTCGGTTCAATCCAAATCATTTAATTTTTTGAATTGTAGTTTAGTCTTAATCACCTTCATTTGTGACCTTAACTCAATCAATCACTTATTTTTTTTTATCTCATTTCAGTTTAGGTCATTTAATTTTTTGACTTATGGTTCAGTCTTGGTCACCCTCATTTTTGACATTGACTTAGTTTGATCACTTTTATCTTTGACCTTAGTTTAGTCCAATCACCTTCATCATTCAATTTTTAGCTCAGTCCAAATATATATATATATATATTCTCTTTTCAACTTTAGCTAAGACTAAGTCATTTCATTTTTTTACTTCGACTAAGTCCAAGTCATACTATTTTCTAACTTTGGCTAGAATCAAGTTATTTTATTTTCGACTTTAGTTTAGACCACGTTATCTCATTCTCTGACCATGGCTAAATCTGAGTCATCATGTTTCAACTTTTTGGTCCACCCAAATTATCATTTTTTACTTTTGACCATATCTAAGTCATTTCATTTTGACCTTCGGTTAGATCCAAATTCGGACCAAAATGTAATAGGTTATCTATGTCATTGCATAATTCTTATTGCATAGAAAATGTGCAAAGAAGGATAATTGTAGACACCCTATTTTGTTTGGGGCTCAAATCAATTGGGCCTAAATCAATTGAACCCAAACCAATTGGACCCAAATCAATTGGGCCCGGACTTAACCAAGCCCAATTATCCAATTTTCTAAATTTATATTTATTTTATTTTATGTTTTATTATTTTATGATTTTATCTTTATTTTATCCATATTTATCCATATTTTAATTAATTAATTAATTAATTATTCTTTTCTTTATCTTATTTTTAAATTTTTATGGCTTATTGTAAATTTTAATATTATTTATCTTTAAATATTTTATATTATTTTATTTTATCTCATTAGCTTTTCTTTATCAAAATTTAAAAAATTAAAAAATTAAAAAATTAAAAAGAAAAGAAAAGAGATAATGGATGAATGACTGAAGATTAATGATTGGGGTGGCCAACAATTAGATTTTATCCTTAAGTTGAATAAAGGTTTTTCTTAAAGATAAACTTAAATTTCTCTTTGATGATAAGCTGAAATTTTTAAACTTCGAAGGCTCTAATTGTTGTTAAAATACTGATCAAGCTTGATAATCTTTTATAAATACACAATCAATCACCATAGCAAAGACAACAACAATAACAAAGAAAAACATAAAAGCAAGCATAGAGCAATCAGTAAGGGAATGGCAAGATAGAATCGAGAGTAAAATTTTAAAATATTAAAATTTTGGTAAGCTTTTTTTTGAAAATTCCAAAAATCGATTGAATTTTTTGGTGGAATTTAAATTTTTTAGCCAACTTCGGGCAAGATCTCTAGAAAATGATGACATTTCCTAGATTCCAACCAAAGTTCTTCAAAAAGAAAAAAGCTGAATGAAAGGGTAGAGAGAGAAAGTAAAATGAGGTTTTAAGGAAATAAGAAAAATTTGAAGCTTTTATACTTAGGGATGGCAGCGAGGCGGGGCGGGTCGGATTTTTGCTTTCCTCGCCTCCGACCCGAAGCTTAGTGCTTCTACCCGATATCCGACCCGTCCCCGTTCGGAGGTTTTAGTGAAAAATCCGACTCCGACCCGTTACAAATATTATTTACCCGAATAAAACCCGACCCGACCCGAATTCAGTTTATTACCAATTTAAATTTTCAAATGAAAACATCATTTGTAACAGATAAACATATTTAGAACATAGAGCATAATTTAATGTGGATTTAAGTCAAATTCTAACCATAAAAATAGTTAAATTTAAATTTTTAAATGCTGTAATAGACAAACACATTTAGATCATGAAGCATAATTTAATATGAATTTATAGTCAAATTCTAACTATAACTGCAGTTAAAAATACAAGTATATATTCATCCAATTACAAAAGGCATCAAGTAAAAACCTACAAGACCTCACAACAACTTTCAGTTCAAACACAATAGCTTCCAGTTCAAACACAACAACAGCTTCCAGTTTTCCAGTTCAAACACAACAACAGCTTCCAGTTCAAACATAACAGCTTTCAATTCAAACAAAACAGCTTTCAGTTCAAACACAACAGCTTCCAATTCAAACACAACAGCTTCCAGCTCAATCACAACAGCTTTCAACTCAAAAAATGTTGTCACTAAGGCACTTCTGGAAATATTAATATCTGATAAAAGTTTTTCTATCCAATCTTCTAAAGAACACCTTCTCTGCAATAAACTAACCATTTTGAGAATATTATTATTAAAAATGTTGTATTATTCTTAAAAAATATGGAAATAAATGAAGCTCATTTTAAACATTATCAAAAGGAGAATGCACACCATTTATTATCCACTAAATAACATAAATGCATGATCAGTTTTTAGATTACCAATAAATAATGAGAAAAAGGCTAAAGCAGTAAAGCTGGATGTGATACACTATACAATATTCACCTAGTTCATCGGCATGACCAATAGCAATAGAAGTGTCATGTACCTTTTTTTCAAATCACAATAAATCATTTCATCATCACTAAGCTCCATATCATCATTCTCCTCTAACCACACTAGTCCTATAAAATAAAACAATAAGATGAATAAATAAATCTCATAAAATAATATATTTAAAAACAATTACATAAAAAATGAATTAGTCAAAAAGGATAATATTATTTACCAAACTAGTTATTTTTTCCTCAATCTCACTCTCATCAATATCTTCATAGAAAGACTTTTCTTCTAATGAAATTGACCCTACAAATGAAATAATAAAATATTAACAAATAATATATAACAACAAAATATAATAACTAACAATATGTTAAAATAAAAAATAAAATTGCATGAGATGCATTACTGTACCTTTTTTTTCAGCCCATAACCAATTTTGACAACATGTTAAAGCTTCTATAGTTGATGGATGAAGTCTATTGCGTTGTGCACTCACCAACCTCCCTCCAGTACTAAAAGTAGACTCTGAAGCAACAGTAGAAATTGGTATGGCATAAATATCTCTAACAATAAGTTGTAAGATCAGAAATTGAGGTCCAGTTAGTTTCCACCAATTCAATATATCAAAATTCTCTTTTCTTGGTATGACTTCTTCATCCAAATAACGATCTAACTCTGATTTTACTTTTCATTTCTTCTTTTTTTTCCTTGAAACAAAATCATCATAGTCTCCCAGATTTCCCAATTCAGTAGCACCAACACAATCTAAAGATGAAAAGCTTGAAATAGAAGGTCCGTCTTCCTTTTCCAAAACCAATTTCTCCTCATACTCCTTAAGCAAATCCCGACATACTTGCACAATCCTTTCAATTTCAAATTCAGCATTTTCTCCATAAATCTTTTCAAAGTAATACTCCAACAACTCTGTTTTGTACCTTGGATCTAAAATTGTGGCAACACCCATTATACCATGCACATCATTCCAATATTTTTCAAATTTGCCTAACATACTCACAGCCATACATGAAATAATTCTATTGGAATGCATAATCCATTCATTCAATGCCAATCTGATTTTGCAAATATTAGGAAAATAGAGATTTGCAGTAGCATATTTTGTGCCAGAAAACCCTTCAGTGATATCATAAAATAATTTCAACTTCTCACAAACCTCAGTTGCAATGATCCAATCATTTTCAGTTGGCAAATATTTATATAAAGGATCACCATGTAATTGCACACAACGAGGAAAAACATCTTTATAAAACAAAGCTGTTCGAAGCATCAAGTAAGTAGAGTTCCATCGTGTTTTGACATCAACACACAACTTTTTTAAAGTTGGAATACGTAATTGACGTGCTGCCTCTTCAAATTTTTCCCACCTCTTTGGTGTAGCACCCCAAAAAAGGACACTATCACGAATTCTTTCAATTCCATCTCCAATCATACTCAATCCGTCTTTCACAATCAAATGCAAGATGTGTGCACAACAACGCATATGAAAAAAATTCCCATTAAGCAAAAGTGCATCACAACCAATTCTATCAATTAACAACTCAATAACACCATCATTCACACTACAATTATCCACTGTAATAGATGAAAGTTTTCTATCAATATTCCAATCTAAGAAACATTTCATCAAACTTGAAGCAATGACCTCTTTCGTATGTGGAGTTGGCACATATTCAAACCTAATTAAATAATCAATCATTTACACTAATTTAATAATTAATTCAACAGTAATAATTACTTAATAAAAAATAAATACTATCAAAATAAGACAATTTAATAAAATATACCTGATGATGCGTTTTTGTAAGTTCCATTGATTATCGATATAATAGCAGTGACAGCCATGTATCCTCTTTTTTGGTGATCAGCAGTCCACATATCAGTGGTAATAGCAAATCTCCCTTCATTAGCTTCTAATTTGATATTGTTTTTGCCTTTTCTTCTTTGAAAATCTTCAAAATATCATTCTTTATAGTATTTCGAGAAGGCAAAGCAAACAAAGGTTGGAGACTGTAACAAAACTTTCTAAATTGCACATGATCAACCATTGATAAGGGATATTCGTGCATGATTATCATGTTGGCAAGCTCCCTCCTTGTGACATTTTGATCAAAGGAAAAATTTTTTAGTGTTACTTTTCCATCTGCCTTTCTTTGATTTGCTAGCAGTACTTGTTGACCAATATCCATTTGAAATCACTTGCTGCACCTCTCTGAATGATCACGCAAATGACTTGTTCCATTCTTAGAAGCACCACCAAGTTTTTTCTTACAATAATTGCATATTGCCTTCCATTCATTATTGATCTTCTCTTTTTTAAAATGTTTCCATACTTCTGATTTTAGCTTACTTGAGTTATACCCACTATCATCAACTTCAGTACCATCGTTAGTCACACTTAGTGATGGAGTTGTATTTTCATCAGATGTTGGAATGAGAGCTTGCTGAATTGGTGATTGATGTGAGGTAGAAGTATGAGGTGTTGGGGAACATGAATTATCTCTCAAATTAGACATTTCACCTTCATTCATAAAAAAAAAAATTAGAGTTAATTCTACTGAAATAATTAAAAAACAAACTTAGAATCTAAGTAACAAAAAAATTAGAAAAGTTCATTTCATAAAAAATAAAGTAAAAGATAATCCTACCATGTACAACTTAGCATGCACCTTTAGGTTGTTCACTTAACATGCAACTTTAGCCAAATAAGGAGGCTAATTAATATATAAAACAAGTTAAAATATCTTCATTTGTCTTCACTAATGTAAGAGAATCAGATTTCTACAAGCAAGATATTTCTAAAGGGTATAAATGGTTTAGGATTGTATATTGATAAATGTGCATGTAATGAATGAATTTCAAAGCTTAAGTGGCCTTTATTGAACACAACGATCGTTGCACAGAAACATGCTCTTCTTTTCATAAACATGTAAGTCTCAAGCTGTTGGAACAATTTTAGCCTTTGCCTGTAACTTCTTTTCCCTATAAAAGTTAATATGTCACTTAGTAAACTGTCATGACTATGGTATGATGTTGATCTGTAACTTCTGAGAGGTATATGTTATCTTAAGGATTTATTTAGTTAGCTTTTATCTTACCTTCTAGGTGGATACATGTTATCATAAACTAGTGTAAAACCTACACTAGGTATATAAGCTCAGCCTCGGAAAGATGGGGAAAAAAAGCAAGAGCAAAGGGATTACTAGGTGTGAAAATGCTAAATTATAATTAATAAAACATACACTTTCTGCTTTTCAGTGATCTCTATATTCACTAAGTTTGGATTTAGCACTGGCATTAATAGGTTATAAATGACTGTTGCAAGAGTCCTAAGAATGTGTGCTGATGGATAATATAAAAGGTATGAATTGTAAAACTTTTTGAAGACAACCTCCAATCAGTTTTTGTTAACATTTGTAGAAATTGACGTTTTATTTGTAAAGAGAAACTTTAACTGGGATGCCTAGAAAGGAATGATGACTATATGCAAACAAAAAAAGATTAGATATTTTGCACAATTGCTGTATTTATACAACTCCTGTTCATGAACACATACATTTGTGTCATTTTCATACATATTTCTACATGTAAGTATGTATGATTAACTTCATTCATATTCATGCATGGAGTTGAAAGCAATGTTTTTATTTTAATTTCTATGTTTAATTAATCTGTGGAAGGTGGAAATTAGTAGTAGAGGCCACTGTTTTTGCTGCCAATTAACATAAGCAAAAGCCAATTAACCAAAGATTGATTCGTCTTAATTTCCACATCTCAGATTGAAACTGAAAGAAGGGACTTTTCAGTTGTCATAGAGGGTGCATATTCGTATCTGTTAGTCCATGACCAGCACCTTCAATTTGACAAAAACAAAAGTTGTAGGTAGATACACCACAAGTCTACACTGCAGGGATTTTTCAAATTTTTTTTGTTCTTAAAGAAAAAGAAACCCGAAAAGATTCCTGGAAAACCTACAATCGTAGCTAAGGCTTTTCGATTCTGCAGGGCATTACTTTGTTCTTGAAAAGTTACAAAACCAATTTTTAAAACATAGCCTTTTTCAACTCCCTCAGAGACGCAAAAAGTTTATCCAAAACCTCTCCCATGGTTTGCAAGCACATGGTTTGCAACAGAACATGGTTTCGAACAGCACATGGTTTGCAACAGAACATGGTTTCGAAAACAGCACATGGCAACAGATCATGGTTTCGAAAACAGCACATGGTTTGCAACAGAACATGGTTTCGAAAACAGCACATGGTTTGTAACAAAACATGGTTTGCAAGTTGCAACATAACATGAACCAGAACAGCCGGTTAGCAGAGTTTCAGCTTTGTCTGAAATCAAAATTGAAACTATCTAAGTCTCTGTAAAAACTCAACATGCTCGACATAACATTAACAGTAGAGGGTAAGGAGATGATTTTGGCTTACCTCAAAACTGCTGTCTGCTGGTATCCTGGCACTGTGGAGATTACAAATGGTTGCGACTCGTCTGTCTTTCTGTCCTGTTAACTTTACTCTTTCTAGCTTGATGGCTTTTTTTTGTTGAAATAGAGGAAAGATTCGAAGGAAGAAAGCTAAATAGACGGAAGTTAAATGGATGAAAACAGGTGGGATGGCTGGAATTAGATAGGTGGATGAGAAATTTTGAACAAATCGAAAGAGATGAGAAGGATAGGACGGACGAAAAACAAAAACATTGAAAGCAATCGAAACTCAGAAACCCTAAAAAAAAATTACATATATATATATTAAGGGTATTTTAGTAAATATCTCGGGTCGGGTCGGTTCGGGTTTCATATAAACCCGACCCCGACCCGAAACCGATTTTTCAAAAATTAAATCCGACTCGACCCGACCCGAAACCCGTTTTTAAAGAAAAAAAACCCGACCCTAAATTATCGGGTCGGGTCGGAACCCGACGAATTCGGGTAAATTTGCCGACCCTATTTATACTTCACCAAAAAAATGTCGTTTTGGGTTTAAACTAACCCAAGATTTATGTGTTTTCCCACTTTGCATACCCTACCCATTGCGTGCTCGACTTGACAACCTGGTTCCCATTAGCCATTCTTGAGCCGAGCCAATATTCTAACTATTCCAACCACCCATAGTTCTTGCGATCGAACCGAGCCATCCCTCTTTTTGGTAATTTTTTGTTTTATTTTATTTCTTTAAATTTTATTTTGTTTATAATTGATTTTAATTGTTAATTTTTTCTTTTCAATTTTTTTATTTATTGTTACTTATTTTAGTTGTGTAAACTTTATTTTCATTGATATTTTTTTTAAAAAAAAGAAAATTTCAAATAAATTCATAAATCCTACCAAATAATTGGAGGATTTTTTTATGGATTTAAGAATTTATAAATTATGAATTCTACTAAACTATTGGAGAATTTTATAACAAAAATTTTATAAAAAAATAAATTTTAAACTTGCCAATTGATTGGAGGATTTTAAATATTAAATTATGAATTCTACCCAAAGATTGAAGAATTCCATAAGGAAATTTTTGTGAAAAAAGAAAAGAAATATTTTTAATACTACCAAATTATTGGAGGCTTTTAAATTTTGAATTATGAATTCTACCAAAAGATTAGAGAATTTTATAATGAATTTTGCAAACAATAATAATAATAAAAATAAATTGTTTTATCCTACCAAACAATTGGGAGAATTAAATCTCAAATTAAGTACTACCAAACAATCAGAGAACTAAATGAATTTTTAAAAATAATTTTTAAATCCTACCAAACGATTGGTGAATTCAATTATTCGTTAAATCTTACGAAATTATTGGAAGATTTAATGACCATTTTTTTAAAATTTTCAAAAAAAAAAGTTTTCAAATGAAAATCCCACCAAACAATTGGGGGATATGTCTCAATATAAAATCCTATCAAACGATTGGAAGGCTTTATTGTTTGTTTTCAAAATAACTTTTTGAAAAACATATTAATGAATTCAATGACGGAACCTCTTCAAAGTGGGACACGAGTTTTTATAAATACTTTTGAGATGAGAAACTTGTCTTAAATTGCTGCCAAATGATTGGATTAATTTTAAAATAATTTCCAATATTAAATTTACTTGGTAAAATTATGAATGCATTTTTAAGGCTTAGATAATATGAAATCAAACTGATACTATCCTTCAATGGGCGTTGTGTAGGTGCTATAACCTTCCTTACACGTAACAGTATTATCGGACCTAGCTTTGATTTTGTGGACTAGAATCTACCTTTTAAAAACCTAAGTTAAGCTTGGAACTTCTCTTTAAAACGGTACAGATTCAGTTAGGTGATCGATCGCACCTAAACAAAAAAGATTGGTGATAACTCTTTAAGTTAGATCCAACGATAGGTCTATGGATCTATATGTTATGACAATTATCATGCCTTTATTATTGCATTTTTGGAAATTTTCTTATCTTATGCCTAAGCCCTAAGGTTAATTGTCGTATGTACAAGTTATATAGCTATTTCACATATTATTAAAGGAAATTGTTCCCATTAATCTTCAATTGCACTGATATGTAAATAGCTTTTATCATCAAGTTGAGGCATTTTATATATTTATCTAAACAACATGTTGTCATAACGTCTAGATCCGGGGATCCATCGCTAGACATTGACTTTCAGGGAGTCGCCACCAATCTTTTTTTTTACCTAGGTGCGATTGGCCACCTAAGGAATCTGCCCTTTTAGGGAACACCTAAGCTTAAGGGTCCCTAAAAGAATAGGTTCGGGTCTGCTTAACCAGAACAGAGTTCGGGAGTTCGGTTACGTGTGAGGAAGGTTATAGCACCCTCACAACGCCCATCAAAAGATGGTACCAGCTTAAATTTGTATTATCCAAAAGCCTTAAAATTTTACCAAGTAATTAGTTGTTGGAAATGATTCTCAATTGACTCTAATACTTTTAGCAGAAAATTGAGAAAATTCCCTCACCTCAGGAGTATGCAAGAAAAACTACTGTTTCACTTGCAGGGGCTCCGTCGTCGGATTTATTAAAGAAAAATCAAAATCATCCAATTAATTATTGGAAATTATTCTCAATTAACTCTAATACTTTTAGCAGAAAATTGAGAAAATTCCCTCACCTCAAGAGTATACAAGAAAAACTACTGTTTCACTTGCAGAGGCTCCGTCGTCGGATTAATTAAAGAAAAAAATCAAAATCAGCCAAGTAATTAATTATCGAAAATTATTCTCAATTGACTCTAATACTTTTAGCAGAAAATTGAAAAAAATTCCCTCACCTCAGGATTATGCAAGAAAAACTACTGTTTTTACTTGTAGAGGCTCCGTCGTCGGATTAATTAAAGAAAAAAAAAAAGAAAAAAAAAATCAAGATCAAAATCAAAGTCAAATAAAAAAAAAATTCAAAAAAAAAAAAAAAAAAAAAAAAAACCTGGAGCGGCTCGGATCGCGGCTCGGCTCGGCTCGGCTCAAGGAAGAGAAAACGGCTCGGAGAAGCGGCTCGGGAAGAACGGCTCGGCTCGGCTCGGCTCGGAGGGGGGCTGGCACGCGCGGGTCAGAATCGGGTCGACGCTTCGGGTCGGGTCGGGTTCGGCAAAACGCGCGGATCCTCTTATTAACTTAAAGCCAAAACGACGTCGTTTTGGGAGGGTATAAAAGGCACTAATCTCTGTTTTTCGGCAGACCGCCCCTCTCCTCTCTCTCTCTTCTTCCTTCTTTTCTCTGCCTTCTCTCTAAAGACTGAAGAACACCGGTGGGATTTCGCCGGATTCTGGAAATTCTCGTCGGAATCTGGAAAATCTCGCCGGAAGTTCGCCGGAAGTTGCCGAAAGATCACCGGTTTCTGGGATTCTTCGTCGGAAACTGGGCTGGTCGCCGGAAACTTCAAGGTTGACCGGAATTCTGGCCGGAATATTCAAACTTTGCCGGAATTTTCGCCGGAATCTGGAAATTTCCCAGAAATTTCCAGAAAATTTTTTCGCCAGAAATTTTTAGAAATTTTTTTCTCACTCCCAGAGCACTCCTAAACCTTTTTTAGCTTCCTATACGCCTCCTTTTCTTTCAAATCAGTAGCTTTGCTTACTGTTTTCTGTCCGTTCTTGACTGTTCCAGGAGGTGCTTTATATAGGGATTGATCAGGAGTTTCTGATCAATCCCAATTCCTCCTTGGACGGGAATTCAGTCTTTGAATCCAATTGGACTCTCTTGATTGAATTCCCATTCCCGGTAGGATTCTTCAGCTTCAATCTTAGCCCTCCAAAATCAAAAATAAAAAAATACTAGATAATAATCAGATAAATCAAAAGATATAAAAAAAAATCTGATAATCAGGAAAAATCAGAACAGATAATTAAAAATAATAATAATAATAATAATAATAATAATAAAATAAGATAAACCCAAGTATATATTAAAAAAAAAAAAAAAAAATAATAATAATAAATATATAACTATATACATATAAATCTAATCTAATAAAAAATAAATAAATATATACATAATAATAATAATAATAAAATACATAAAATACAAAAGAAGAAAAAAAAATATACAGGATTGAAATGGGCCTTACCCATTTGGGTCAGGCCCAATTGATCTGGGCCCGGACCCAATTGGGTGTCTACAGCTGCCCCTCTTTGCACATTTTCTGTGAAACAGAAATTGCGCAAAGACGTAGACACCCAATCAAGACTCAACTCAACATTTTTATTTTTGATTTTTTTTATTTTTGTTTTTATTTTTTTTGATTTTTTTGATTTTTTTGTTTTTATTTTTTATTTTTATTTTTTTTGGCCGAAGCTCCTCTAAACAGAGACTCAACGACTTTTGAAAGTAAATTGCTCCTCTAAACAGAGGCAACGGACTTTGGAAAGTAAATTGCTCCTCTCAACAGAGGCACCACGACTTTGGAAAAATAAATTACTCCTCTCAACAGAGGCACCACGACTTTGGAAAAATAAATTGCTCCTCTCAACAGAGGCACCACGACTTTTAAAAGTAAATTGCTCCTCTAAACAGAGGCAACGAACTTTGAAAAGTAAATTGCTCCTCTAAACAGAGGCACCACGACTTTAAAAAAAATAAATTGCTCCTCTAAACAGAGGCAACGAACTTTGAAAAGTAAATTGCTCCTCTAAATAGAGGCAACGAACTTTGAAAAAATAAATTGCTCCTCTAAACAGAGGCACCACGACTTTTAAAAAAATAAATTGCTCCTCTAAACAGAGGCAACGAACTTGGAAAAGTAAATTGCTCCTCTAAACAGAGGCAACGACTTTGGAAAAATAAATTGCTCCTCTAAACAGAGGCAACGGAACTTTGAAAAATAAATTGCTCCTCTAAACAGAGGCAACGGAACTTTGAAAAATAAATTGCTCCTCTAAACAGAGGCAACGAACTTTGGAAAGTAAATACTCCTAGACAATCATGTCCGAAGGAGTTGAAAGTTGTGTTTGAAGGGATTTCAGGAGATTATGCCCAAAGGTCTTATAAATCAACCCTGATACCAAGAGACAATCTATTTCAAGGATTAGGAACTTACCTGACAAGTTTCTTCTCAAACTTGCAAAGTCTTTTCATATCTGTCTTTTTCATGTGGGATGTTGGAACACCCTTGCTTCTTGAATTTGTACACTATATTCTCCTGAAAGTAGTGTATGCTATGCAAATGCATATGAATTTCAATGCATGTTATGCAAATGTTGGCCAATTAATTCCTGTTCAATGTATGGTACTCAAGTTTCTCAAGCTCTTTTTTTTTTTTTTTTTCTTGGGTGTCAAGCCCTTTGATTCTTCAGAGATCCAATCACACTGCTCTTCTAAGATCGAACCAGTGTAGCTCTCAATTATCACATTCTTCTTTGTTCAGTTTCTCAATACTTTGGAATAAGCTTCATCAATCGATCATCACTTGACCATCATTCAATGAATTTCTCAGCACTAACAAATTTCAAAACAAGTTTCATTCAACATCACTGGGTCATTGTCTCAACCTTAACCATTCCAAAATAAACTCTGTCCACTAATTGTTCTCATCATTCAATCATAACTTGCAAGTCATATCGATTCAATTCATCCTTGTACTCACCACTTTTCAAAATTTGCCCCATCATATTTTCCATTTGGTCACATCATATATCTTTTCAAATCATCAGCTCCTTTAGGTTTCTACCATTTCTTCATCATCTTAGATTTCTTTTCAAATGAATACAAGACTCTTTTAAGCACATATTCATTCATTCATTATCATTTCAAATCTTGACAAATATAATGTAATCAAACATTTTCTCAATTCATTCTGGGGGTGTAACAATAAGAGGAACACAAGGTGAATTATGGTCAAGATAATCAATGAAGATCTGTTTTGGTACAAAGCAAATGAAAAAGGAAACAAATTGGATACATGTCATTGGAATGGACGGTATGTCCAAATGATGAAAATTCAGACAATTCTCAACATTAATCTAAGATTCTTTTTCAAAAACCCATTCCATTTACTGTTGAAGTCAACTTGAGCTTGGCAAACTTTGCCCCAGTCTTTGAAGGATCCTCAGATTTCTTCTATTTACGTGGGCCATTTGACCTGGATCTCTTTTTTTTTTTTTTTTTTTTTTTTTTATCAAAATCACCCTTTCGGGTTTTCAATTTGAATATCTTTTTTTCATTTTCTCATTTTTTTTTCCTTTTTTTTTTTCTTTTTTTTTTCATCTTCTTTTTTCTCATTTTTCATCTATTGTTGATATCTTTCATACATCCAACTTTAGAGCACTGTTCCATTGCTTCCTCATGAGCATGCCTTCGTCCAACATATGATCATTCAAATTGAGTATTCACACTTGATCTAAATGGACTTTTCAAGGTTGTAATGTAGGCCAAGGTGAAGGGTCATAAAAAAAATGGATATAATAGGCTCAAAACATGTATTGAAAAGGTTCAAAACCGAAGGATCATTTGATGTAGCTTGGCATTTTGCCCCCACATCATTTCACCACTTTTTTCTTTCCTCACACAAAGGATTCTCATTACTTTGCCCCAAGTCATGTGTGGCACGTATCTTTTCTTTCTCTTTCCATCTTTGAGACCTTTTGTGGTGTTTTTTCCCTTTTTTTTTTTTTTTTTTGAGATCTTTGTGATTTTTTTCAAAAATTACCCCCCAGTGTAGAGGATGATCCTTGGTTGGGGTTCTTCAGAAAAAAAAATGATAGGCTCAAAAGGGTAACAATAAATGGTTTTTCCAATGGTAAAAGAAAGATGGCCATTCTTCATCTCAATTGTGAATACTTTTCTTGAATATCATCTATTGAACAAAGCTCATGATCCTGTATGAAAGATTGCACATCTTCAAAACATATCTATTTCACTTCCAGCAACAGCTTACTTCTTGCCCAAATCATCTCTTTATATTAATGTGAATGAGTTCTCAAAATTAAATCCCAGAATTATTATTATCATTGTCTAAACATTCATCATCTGAAATTTAAGAATGGGAATGAAAGGTACCGGGGTATGGAATAATGGTCAAGTGAAAGAGAAAAATGTAATGAAATGCATTGACTTGCCTTTATTAAAATGATAACAAATGAAGTCATATTGCAAAAAAGAAATCTAACATTACTTGCAAAGAAATCTTAAAATGACAAAAAAAACTTCAACCCGCCTTATCTTCATTAAAAATTAGCCCCCTATATGATCAGGTGAAGAAATCCCCATTGACATCTTGCCCCTCAATTCATTGTGACTCTCCAGATCCTTTCTGTTCTTGACTTTCACTCAAAACACTAACATTGGATGTTGTTGCTTTTCCTTGATCAAAACTTACCATTCCATCATTGATCAACCGTTGCACCTTATACTTTAAAGCAGTGTAATTTTCAGTAGAATGGCCAGTAATTCCATAGTGATAGTCGCAGTGGGCTGTAGGATCATACCACTTTGGGTAGGGTGGTTTAAGTGGCTCCACATGGCTGGGGGCAATCAAATGGCTATTATAAAGCTCTCGATATAACTCTGTATAAGTCATAGGGATTGGATCAAATACAGGTTTTTCTCGATTAGTCCGTTGTTCTCGTGAGCCACTGGCTGGGTTAGTAGGGCGGATTTGGGTTCTTACAGGAGCTTGAATGTTAAGGCGATAAGTGGATGAATAAGATGGTTGAGGAGCTAGCTGGTATGGGTAGGATGAGGCATTATTCACAGCGGGATAGTATGGAGAGTAGCCTTGGGATGGATAGGGTTGATAACCCCTGAATTGTTGTCTATCAAAGCTCACAGCTTGAGCTTCAGCTTCTTTCTTTTCTGATGTCTTCTTGGTTTCTCCTCCTTTCAACTTGCCATTTTTTATGGCACTTTCAATAATTTCTCCAGAGATCACCATGTCAGCAAAATTCTTTGTTGCATTTCCTATCATCTTTTCATAATAGGGAGGTTTCAAAGTGCTAACAAACAGCACTGTGGTCTCTTTTTCTGTCAGTGGAGGTTGCACCTGTGAAGCTATATCTCTCCATCTCTGGGCATATTCTTTAAAAGACTCGTTTGCCTTTTTCTCCAGGTTCTGCAAAGACAAACGATCAGGAGCCAAATCGATAATGTGTCGATATTGACTGATGAAGTCGTGTGCCATATCACTCCAAGAGCGAATACGAGTCCTATCCAACTGAACATACCATCTGGCGGCAGAGCCAGTAAGACTGTCCTGGAAAACATGCATCAGAAGTTTTTCATCATGAGCATGAGCTGCCATCTTCCTGCAATACATGGTGATGTGGGTTTTGGGGCACTTGGTACCGTCATATTTTTCAAATTTTGGTACTTTGAACTTATAGGGAATAACTACATCAGGGACTAGGCAGAGCCCAGCAGCATCTACTGACCCATAAAAGCTAAATCCTTCCACAGCCCGTAGCCTCTGCTCTAGCATGCTAATCTTGGAACTCTCCTCAGCTTCCACTTTCATCTTTTTTTTTTCCTTCTCCTTTAAGGCATCTAGGTCAGGAATTGGTTCTGCTACTTTTTCAGTGAAGACAGGATTTATATAGCTATTATACTGCCCTGGGTTGAAAGCTGATGGTATTCCAGGATATGGCGGGACCTCTTGAGCAGGCTGGACCTGAGATGGGCCAAAACCTGGAGGGTACAAAGGGTCAGCCACTTCTTGCTGGCTTGTACTTCCTTCAACTCCTTTCCCCTTATTCATGTTATTTAGAGCTTCCAGAATCTTGCTTAGTTCACTTTCAATCTTCTCCTGAGCTTTTTCTAGCTTTTCAAATCTATGAGAACTTTCCTCCTCCATTTGCCTTGCTCTGGATCTTGTGTTGTATGGATGAGCAAGGTTTTCGCTAGATGGAGCTATCCTCGGACCTTGAGTACCATACTCATGATTAGAAATGTTATGCTGTGCCTTATGTATGATGCTTTGATACACAAATGAAATGTACATTTTTTTGAATGAAATCTAGCATGAAATGAATGCAAATGATTGTGTTGAAACATGATCATGAAAAGAATACAGATGCATACAATCAGACAAACAACATAGTTAGTTTCATGAATGAAATGAAAGTAATGCTGATGCATAACATTACAAAAAATAATACACAAAGTTAAGCAATCAAAATGATTAGATAAACACCTTTTTTGTGTCCTAATTTCAGGGTATATCTATCATTGGGTAGAAAGGACTCTATCCTAGGGTTAGGCACTCTTAAGGTTCACTACATGTGGTTTTAAAGTCAGAGTCTAAAGGTCCTCAAATTGTTCCTTACATCCTTGTCCATCACAGACTAGTAAGGCACCCTAATCCTCACCCATTACAGGCTACAAGCGGAAAAGGTTCAATTTGAGTGGGAGTATTTCGCTAGCCACTGCGGAGGCATTAGACCTCACGAAAGCAATAGGTACTTTACTCCCTCCTAGAGGGACAGAGCTCGGGTGTAGAGCTCATGTTATGCACATGCACATGAATGACATAATTAACAAGGTAAATACACATAAATGAATAATAACACATATGTACAAAAATGGTTCAATTTTATTTAGCTTTTGGATAACACAAATTATTTGCTGGCCTGACTCTCAAGGTCCCCAGTGGAGTCGCCAAGCTGTCATAACGTCTAGATCCGGGGATCCATCGCTAGACATTGACTTTCAGGGAGTCGCCACCAATCTTTTTTTTTACCTAGGTGCGATTGGCCACCTAAGGAATCTGCCCTTTTAGGGAACACCTAAGCTTAAGGGTCCCTAAAAGAATAGGTTCGGGTCTGCTTAACCAGAACAGAGTTCGGGAGTTCGGTTACGTGTGAGAAAGGTTATAGCACCCTCACAACGCCCATCAAAAGATGGTACCAGCTTAAATTTGTATTATCCAAAAGCCTTAAAATTTTACCAAGTAATTAGTTGTTGGAAATGATTCTCAATTGACTCTAATACTTTTAGCAGAAAATTGAGAAAATTCCCTCACCTCAGGAGTATGCAAGAAAAACTACTGTTTCACTTGCAGGGGCTCCGTCGTCGGATTTATTAAAGAAAAATCAAAATCATCCAATTAATTATTGGAAATTATTCTCAATTAACTCTAATACTTTTAGCAGAAAATTGAGAAAATTCCCTCACCTCAAGAGTATACAAGAAAAACTACTGTTTCACTTGCAGAGGCTCCGTCGTCGGATTAATTAAAGAAAAAAATCAAAATCAGCCAAGTAATTAATTATCGAAAATTATTCTCAATTGACTCTAATACTTTTAGCAGAAAATTGAAAAAAATTCCCTCACCTCAGGAGTATGCAAGAAAAACTACTGTTTTTACTTGTAGAGGCTCCGTCGTCGGATTAATTAAAGAAAAAAAAAAAAGAAAAAAAAATCAAGATCAAAATCAAAGTCAAATAAAAAAAAATTCAACAAAAAAAAAATTCAAAAAAAAAAAAAAAAAAACCTGGAGCGGCTCGGATCGCGGCTCGGCTCGGCTCGGCTCAAGGAAGAGAAAACGGCTCGGAGAAGCGGCTCGGGAAGAACGGCTCGGCTCGGTTCGGCTCGGAGGGGGGCTGGCACGCGCGGGTCAGAATCGGGTCGACGCTTCGGGTCGGGTCGGGTTCGGCAAAACGCGCGGATCCTCTTATTAACTTAAAGCCAAAACGACGTCGTTTTGGGAGGGTATAAAAGGCACTAACCTCTGTTTTTCGGTAGACCGCCCCTCTCCTCTCTCTCTCTTCTTCCTTCTTTTCTCTGCCTTCTCTCTAAAGACTGAAGAACACCGGTGGGATTTCGCCGGATTCTGGAAATTCTCGCCGGAATCTGGAAAATCTCGCCGGTAGTTCGCCGGAAGTTGCCGAAAGATCACCGGTTTCTGGGATTCTTCGCCGGAAACTGGGCTGGTCGCCGGAAACTTCAAGGTTGACCGGAATTCTGGCCGGAATATTCAAACTTTGCCGGAATTTTCGCCGGAATCTGGAAATTTCCCAGAAATTTCCAGAAAATTTTTTCGCCAGAAATTTTTAGAAATTTTTTTCTCACTCCCAGAGCACTCCTAAACCTTTTTTAGCTTCCTATACGCCTCCTTTTCTTTCAAATCAGTAGCTTTGCTTACTGTTTTCTGTCCGTTCTTGACTGTTCCAGGAGGTGCTTTATATAGGGATTGATCAGGAGTTTCTGATCAATCCCAATTCCTCCTTGGACGGGAATTCAGTCTTTGAATCCAATTGGACTCTCTTGATTGAATTCCCATTCCCGGTAGGATTCTTCAGCTTCAATCTTAGCCCTCCAAAATCAAAAATAAAAAAATACTAGATAATAATCAGATAAATCAAAAGATATAAAAAAAAATCTGATAATCAGGAAAAATCAGAACAGATAATTAAAAATAATAATAATAATAATAATAATAATAATAAAATAAGATAAACCCAAGTATATATTAAAAAAAAAATAATAATAATAATAATAAATATATAACTATATACATATAAATCTAATCTAATAAAAAATAAATAAATATATACATAATAATAATAATAATAAAATACATAAAATACAAAAGAAGAAAAAAAAATATACAGGATTGAAATGGGCCTTACCCATTTGGGTCAGGCCCAATTGATCTGGGCCCGGACCCAATTGGGTGTCTACACATGTTGTTTATTATTATTTTAACTCACTTCTCTTAGAGCATTTCCTTTCCTTAATTAGCCAAAAGGTCATTGAGCTAAGGTATCACAAATTGATACCATAGAAAACCAATCTAATTATCACTGAGATTTTCCTTTTTATGTCAAAAGATGAAGCTAGATATTTCTAGTATGTACATTGATGATAGTTATCCCCTGGGTGGGCATTAGCAAAAATCACAGCTTTTTATCCGAATAAGTTTACCATTTTATTGATTTCAAGTTTTTGAACAAGGGTTTGTCTAATTTCAATTTGGCATTAGACCTTGGATTCTTGACCATGGCAATGAAGTACACATTTTTCAAGCTAAAATTCATTTTTTATGCTACAAATATATCTTAGAAAATTGGATATTTGAGATACAATAGTATTTATAGACATCATAAAAAAAATCTTGAGTACCAATGTGTAGAGACCAAAT
The DNA here is from genome assembly GCF_047325235.1 of Durio zibethinus. Classification (NCBI taxonomy): domain Eukaryota; kingdom Viridiplantae; phylum Streptophyta; class Magnoliopsida; order Malvales; family Malvaceae; genus Durio; species Durio zibethinus. Next base: position 28,426,315 of record NC_143162.1, read on the forward strand.
TTGTTTGGATTTTTAATTAAGTCTACGTTTAAAATTTATCGGGTATATCGGATTCTCGAGTCGAGTCTTGATTTTGATTCAACTGGGCTCCAAGCCTAATTTCAATTCAACGGGGCCTGAGGTTTTATTTTGATCGAGCCTGAGGCACAGTTTCATTCTTTAAGCCCAAAGCTTTTTATTTTATTTTATTTATTTACTTCTTTTTTTACATTAATATTAATTAATAAAAAAACATAAAAAAAACAAAACAAAGAAAAGAAATGGAAGAATACAAGAAAAGAAAAAAATAAAGAAGGCAGGGGGTGCCTAGTGCCGTGCACAGCACCATTGGCACCATTGGCACCATCCACCTTTGCCAAGCCCTATGCCATCTGCCCAGGCATAAGGCTAAGTCTAGATAAAGCAAAAAAAATAAAAGGGTAGAGGGAGGCTGGTGCTTGGGTGCCGTACATGGCACCCTCCTCTGCCAAACCCTATTCCACCTACTTAGGCATAGGGCCACGGCTAGAGCTTTATAATTAGAGCTCCAAGGCTGACCCCAAAAATAAAGAGGAGGAAACCTTACAAAAAAATCATAAAACCTATATTAAAAAAGAAGAGTATTCTGTAAAAAAAAATAAAAAACACAGTCCTCCTCAAAGGAAAAGAACCCATTGCCAAAGCCCCTTGCAAAAAAAAAAAGAAAAATTAGTTTAGCTTTTATAAAAAAAAATTAAAAAAAGGTTTGACTAAACCTTTAAGGTTCGATCTAGGGCTTTTGGTGAGATTCGAGTGAAACTAGGTCAAAATCTATGTTTAAGGGGTCGTAAGGATTTTTTTTTAGTTTTGGGATTTTTCGACAATCGATATGACAGTTGGAGCTTGCCAGTGACAAGGAACATGATGGCTGATATGATGGATAGTCATCGACCCCTGATTTGTTTGAGAAAAAAAAGAGGAGAGAGAGAGAGTTTTTTTTTTTTTTTTTAGGATATGGGAGAAAATAAGTTGAAAAAATTAGATTTTTATATAGAAGACTAAGCTTCAAAATGACACCATTTGAGGTTAGGGTCAAAACGATGTCATTTTGGCACTAGAAGGATCCGCTTGTTAGCCCTAACTCGACCTAGGGTCCGTGCACTTGACTTGGCTACCCAATATCCCTCTAACTTCTAACCAGTCCAACTAGACTAGCCTAGACTAGACCAGACTAACGTTGAACCATCGAACCAATCATATCGACATTGATCAGACCGTTGACCAGTGTAGTTCAGGTAAAAAAGATTTTTTTTTAATTTTTTAATTTTTTTTGTTATATTAAATTTTATTATTAGTATGTATGCATATTCAAATATTTATATTTGTTAGAATAAATTTTTTTTGAAATAAATAAAAATAAATAATAAGTATATAATTAAAATTTTTTATAATTTTGTTAATTTTAAAACTAAATCTTATAAAATAACAATAATTAAATAATATAAAATAACAATAATACATGTGTGAAAAGAACATTTTTATCCAATGATAAGATTTTTAGGTATTCCTAGTAGTGATACCTACAAAATCTCTAGGTGAGAAGATTTTTTAAAAATACTTTCAATTTATTAAAGTATTTATAAAAAAATTTTCAATACCATAAAAGTTTTCCTTTTTACTAATAAATAAAATATAAAGCAATAAAAAATAATAAAAAAGAAAATTTTATTTGATGATAAAATTCTAAATGTATTCTAAGTAGAGATGCTTTAAGAAAATCACTAGGTAAGAAGATTTTTCTTAAATATTACTAGTGTATTGGAATATTATAGAAAATCTTTAATATAATAAAAATCTCTTTTCTTCAAAAAATTTAAATGAAAAAAATAAATAAAATCAATAAATGTTTTTAAAAGATTAATAAAATGTATGCATCAACATATTATCATTTGCATTACATGCATGACATAGTTTTACGAAAAGTAAATTCAAGCCTCCGATGATGAAATTCTAAGGTATTTGAGAAGCGATGCCTAAGAAATCTCTAGATAAGGAAGAGTTCTTATAATGTTACCAACGTACTAGGATATTTTAAGAATTATTTTAATAAAAGAGTTCTAATTTATTTTTCTTGAATAAAAATTAAACAATAAATGATAATAATAATAATAATAATAATAATAATAATAATAATAATAATAATAATAAAAAATTAAACTTCAATAAATAAGAAAAATCAAGGAGATTATTTTTCAAACACAAAAAATAACACTATTTTCATCAAAATCATATGATAACACGTAATTAATTGATACCGTTTTAAACGAGCACTGTGGGGGTGCTAATCTTTCCTCACGCGTAATTGACTCCCAGACCCAGATTATTTCGTAGATCCTAAAATTATCTTTTTAATAAATTTTAATTAATTTTAAGATTTTATTAAAAGGATAAATTTTAATAAGTGTTGCACCTAGGCAAAAAAAGATTGGTGATGACTTCGTTTTTTGTTTTTTTATTTTCATTTCCAAATTCATCGGGCGGCTCAAAAACTATTATGAAAATTTAGTGACTCTACTAGGGAGGCTATATATTTTCGAGAGTCAGGCAAAAATTAATTACGTGTTATCCTCAAATTTTAATTTAAATAGTCTTAATTGGTATTCCTAGATTCTGATTTAAAAAAATAAAAAACAAATCGAAAATGAAAAAAAAAAGTTCACACGTATTTTTTTTTATTTTCCTATATCGAAAATGGATCTTGATATGGATTCCATGGATAATCCACATTATGTGTGGCTGTCAAATATTTATGTAGCTTTAAATAGATGGGAAAAGTTTGAAACAATGAGGATAGCTATGGTGAAAAATGGGTTTCAAAAGACTCCAAGCCTCAGTTTAGTTATACATTAAGTTATATAAAGTTGCCAATTAGTTCCCACCAACTTTGATCTATAAGCATAATCCACCAGTCACATTTTTACTATTTTTATTAAAAAAACTAGGTGGGTGCTCACGTGTTACCATGGATAAAATTTTTTTCATTTTGTTATCTTTATTCATCAAATTTTTGTTGAAAAATTTACCTAATTTAAAAAAAGCAAAAAAGGCAACAGGTATAAAACCCCAAATGAGAGTAACACATGAATGCATAAATTAGCCTCTTATTCTCACAAAATATATTTTTAAAAATAAATTTTCTTTATTTTATTTTTATGTGTAGTACCCATTAATACCAAGCTTTCAACAAAAAATCGATGAATACATATATATATTAAAATCGATTATAAAATATATATTTTTATATATATCATAAGGTGGCTTTAGGCAGAGCATCATAAATCCATTTTTAATTGTCCTCGATTTCTATAAAAAATCTACTTGAATTATTTAATATCAATTTTTTACATAAACACCCATATTGAATCGAGATAGATAGAAACCTATTAAATATTGATTGTTTTGCTAACTTTATCAACCAACTCATTTGTTGTAAAATTGATTTAATTAAAAAAAACAAAAATTTTAAAAAATACGAAAATAAATAAAAAAATTAGGGTGCTATATAGGTACTTCCATTAACATTATTTTCTTGCCAAAAAATTAAAAAAAAAAAGAAAAAAGAAGGGAGAAAAGAAGGAAAAAAAATAAAGTGTCATGTTGATACCTTGAATAAGGACAAAACGAAAATCAAAATGAGTAGAATTTATATAATTAATGGATTAAATCTTAATTATTTATAAATATAGTATTTTATTAAATTAAGATATTAAACAATAATTTAATTAATATAGTACATATATAAATATAAAATGAATTAAATAATTAAAAATAATTATATATACTCAAGGTAAAACAAAAGACTCTAAACTCGCTTTCAGCCAAACCTCGATTTTAAAAAGGAAAAACTTAAACTCGATTTTGAAATTTTTAAAAAATCACAAATATTGGATTAAGGCAAACTAAAACTCATAAAATATGAGTTTTTTTATCATTCCTATATTCATTAACTTTGTTTTTACAAAATTTATCTAATTAAAAAAATCAAAAACTTAAAAAAAAAATAAAAATGGTAAAAAAAAAAGGAAGAAAATGAAGCAAAGTGAGAATGGCATGTAAATTTATTAAATTAAGGTATTAAATAATAATTTTATTAATATAATACATATATCTAAATGATGAGGTTTTTTTCTACAAAATTTAATCATGAATTTAAAAAAAAAGCAAAATTAAAAAAATTAGTAAAAAAAAAGACAAAAAAGGAAACAATAATCAAATCTAGATGTTACATCAACACACTCTTAATATCATTTTCTTAAACAATTATCAAATTAAAAAACAAAAAACAAAAAGAAGGTAAAACTAATTTTTAATCAACTATATGAAATAGACCCCACATTTAAAAAATGTTAAAATATAAAAATTGTTAAATATTTAAAAATATATAGAAAATGTAAATAAAAAAATTTTAAAAAAAAAGAGAAAAATGAAGTAAATAATTTGACATATGATATATCTTTGGCATCAAGTACGTTAGACAAAAAAGAATTTTAAATCTTAAGAAATATTTATTAAACTATAAAATAGCAAAAAAAAAAAAAAAAACGTGAGATATCTTTAGTATCAAGTAAATTTCACACAAAAATTAAAATCTTTTAAAATATTAATAAAAACTAAAAAAAAAGAAAAAAAAGTAAATACTTGACACAACATATTCTCCGTATCAAGTGAATCAAAAAAATAATTTAAAAATCTTAAAAAATATTTTTTAAATATATAAAAGGTAAATAATAAAAAAAAATACATTGCGTACTCTCATACAAATAAGTCTTATACAAGAAAAACTAAATTTTAAAAATATTAATTAAAACTTTTAGAAAAAGACAAAAAAAAAAACTTAATATAAATTGAGTTTCACCTTAAAAAATTTTAAAATTTTTTAAAAATATTTATTAAATATTAAAAATATTTAATAAACAAATAAAATAATAAAAACAAAAAATAAAGAACCAACATGTGTCACCTTGTAAATGAGTCAAACTTTTAATTAAAATTAGAATTCGGCCCCACTTCATTAGGGTCAATTATTTTTCATTAAAAATTTTTCATTGTTTTTTTTATATATTTATGATTTTTTAACATAAAAAATAATAAAATTTTTAATTTATATATTAAATATTACAAATATATTGAAATTTAAAAAAAAAATTAATATACTACTTTTACATTTTTGTTTTAGGTTTTTTGTTTTTTATTGTGAAAGTTTAAGCTTTATTATATTTTTAATATTATGATATTTTATATTTAATAAACAAATTCGTACAAAGATAAATTTTGAATACTCTCATCACGGTTTATAAGAATTCATAATTATTTTTATTTGAGAACATTTAGAAAAAATTGAAACTTTTAACTTTTGAAAAAAATCCTTTTTAAAAAATAATTTTTAAATAATTATTGTTTCATTATGTTTAATTTATATAATTAAAAATTATATATTTTTTACTTTATTAGTTTAGGTTTTATTATATTTTTTTTGGCTTTTTTAGTTTAGGCTTTATTATATTTTCTATTTGATTTCATTATATATATTTACTTTTTTTAGTTTAGGTTTTATTATATTTCTATTTGACTTTATTATATTTACTACTTTACTTTAAAGTTGAAAGTTTGGTGTGCCAAATAGAAAATATTTTCTAACTTTTGCAGTTTAAGTTTTATTATACACATCAACTAAATTTTGGATGCTCTCAATATTATTCATAAGGATCCTAACAACATTTTTAGATGCAAAATATCTTTTCTATTTTGCACACCAAACTTTCAATGTTTAAAGCCTAAATTAATAAAAACTCAACCAAAACCTAAAAACAAAGAAAAAAAAAAAATTCAACAAAGGAGTATAGTATAGATGACCAGAACCAATGGTAGGATGGATATGTTTTTTTTTCTAACACTATATTTGGATTGAGGGGAGGGAAATGAAATAACAAAAAAATAAATGAAAGTAATAGAAATAGAAAATTTTTTTGTTTGTATAAACATTTAATTTAAGAAAAAAAAAAGATAAAAACTCAATAACGTTAGGTTTTTTTTTATAATTCTCACTTTTTTAATATTCTAATTTAAAAAAAAAAGCTAAAGAAAGGAAAGTTAAAATTTTTTTATTTTTATAAAAAATTATTATATCTATATTTTTATTAATATTAAAAATTTAATTTAAAAAATCTAACCACATCATAATCATCATGTAATTTTTTCAAAGCTATTTCTTTTTTCACATAAATTTCACATATTTCTTTTTATATAAAATTTTTATAATTTTTTGATGATTTAATTTTGATAAATAATTAAATATGAATAGATATATTTTTTTAGATTTATAAGATGTCGGATTAGCTCACAATCATTTATCAATGCATATTTGTAAAATATTTTATTATTTTACTTGATTAAAAATTATTGATATAACAATAATTATGAGATCAGATAAAATAATAAACATGTCATGATCCAAGAGTATTATAAAATCATAGGTAATGAAAAATTAAAATTGAAAAAAATTATTATAATGAATCATTTTTTTTTTTACTTTTTATCCAAATAATGATTAATAAAATTCTTTTTTTTTTCCTTCATTAATTTTAATTATCAAAAAAAAAAAATACATATATCTCATTTTTTTTATTAATATTTATTCAAACTTAAGCAAAGTGCATAATTATTATTTTTAATTTCAACAAAGGCTCGAGAAACCGTCGACGTTTTTGAAACTATCATCGTTCACTCTTAAGCTTCAACTCAGCAAAATCCTGCTCCACTCGACAGTTGAGTCTGGCGTTCGGTGTTTCTGAAAAGAAAACAAAAAAAGAAAATCTAAAGAGCAGATTGCGGAAAGGAAAGGAAAGGAATGAGCAACAAGCCTCGAAACTTCTCAGCGCATTCCCACAACACTCCCTGCACTCGCACTCACCGGATCGGCGCTCTTATCCTCGTAACTGCCACTTTCTTCTTCACTCGACTCTTCGACCAATCCTTCCCTCCGTCTCCCTGCAGCCTCAACCACGACCGTTCATCTCAAAATGTCAACCTTCACTTCGCCATAACCAACGGCGCCGGACATCTATTATGGCCCGAACGAGGCTACGGGTCCCACCTCTCTCTGCGGATCTACGTCTACAACGAGAACGAGATCGACGGCTTAAAAGACCTTTTGTACGGAAGAGACGGCACCATTTCCACCAATGCTTGTCTCAAAGGCCAGTGGGGTTCTCAGGTAACTTCTTATTAGGTTAAATTTAATTTAATGATCTTTTTTTTTTATTTTTGGAATAATTTTGCTAAAATTAAAAGTTAATTGTCAGTAAAAAAATTTTTAGGTTAAAATTCACAGGCTGTTACTGGAATCTCGACTTCGGACAAGAAACAAAGAGGAAGCTGATTTATTCTTTGTTCCAGCTTATGTTAAATGTGTTCGGATGTTGGGTGGCCTTAATGACAAAGAAATCAATCAAACTTATGTCAAGGTAAAAACTTCCGTTTTATTGTTGAAAAAAAAAATGTATACTATAATATTTTTTAATAACAAAATAACTGTTGCTTTGTTTTAGGTTTTGAGCCAAATGCCGTATTTTAGGCGGTCCGGAGGGCGTGACCACGTATTTGTTTTCCCAAGGTAAAACTGTTAGACTGTTAGGATAGAAAAAACAGTTTGGCTTGCTTTGTAAGGTTTGAATTCGATTAACTTTGATGCAAAGGTTGTCCGCTTTTTATGTGATTGCAGTGGTGCTGGAGCTCACTTATTCAGATCTTGGGCAACCTATATAAATCGTTCTATAATTCTTTCTCCTGAGGTACTGGTCTTTACTATCAAATAAATCTTATGATTTTGTTTAGTTTATGCATTTAATTTTGCTATGGAGTTATTGGTATATATTGGGAAATGGTTCACTTTGGCATCCATTGATATGCCTCCAACTACTTTTTCCCCTTGTGCCTGAGTACCGTAATATTGGTTGAGTATATGGCCGTCTTACATTATCGTCATACAGTGTGATGATCATTAATATGGTCCCAATTAAAGAAGCTGAGCAAATGCAAAGAATCTGACTGATTCTAGTGTTGTATAACCAGCTTACTTAAAATTATCATAATTTGTTTTCATTATGGTTTTAGCTCCTATGATATTAGTTATTATTTCTTCTCTGAAGACACTATTTATTGTCAGGTTTTACCTCTAGGTTTTATATGTCTTCCCCCTTAGGCAATATGAAGGTATGGTGCACCTTGCAGCTTTGATTTTATTGAATCGAACCATGGTTGACTGGCTAGATGATTTTATTTGAGCTCTTTACTGAACGGGGAAAGCAGAGATTGGGTTCCCGGATTCTTTGAGTGGAATTACATGTCAACCAGAAAATTAGGAAAGGCTTAGGACTGAGGACTTCTAGTTTGAAAATAGGTGTTAAATTACATGCTTGGGAGAAAGTGGTCATTTTCTTGGGAACGGAATTATTTTGGTCCATTCTTAAAATGCCAGTTGAGGTCAGATTTTCAACCTGAAGATTAGGAAAGGCTGCTATTTTTTTATTTGATATATGTGGAGGACAAAAGAACTATTAGTTTAATTGTTTCTAAATCTTGTAGGAGATGTGGAATTGAATGATAAATGTTTTAGAACAATTATTTAGATATGCTTTGTAAGAGATAAAAGTGGAAAGATGGAAAGGAATTATTGGAAAAGACAAAAAAAAATAATTGTTACTCATATTAGGAGAAAAAAGTAAGAGGAAAGGCTATAGTAGCCATGGATATTTTTCTTTAGGCATGCAGAAGTCCATTCTTTTCTTTTCCTTTCCAAATTGGAAAGATTATTGAAGGGATGGAAGGGGGGTTTGAGTAAAAGATTATATATTTTACCAAATTGTCTGTAATTTTTTTTTTCTATCTTATAAATGGTATAATGTTAAAAGTCATTTTGTCTTTGTTTAAGTTCTTTCTAATTTTCTCTCATCACATTTCAATCTTTCTTTGCGAGCAAAACTTTGGGAGTTGAAGTTCTCTTGTATGTATGTTGGCTTCCAAACAAAAGAATGCTGATTTGTGTATTGTGCAGGGAGACCGTACTGATAAGAAAGACACAAGTGCCTTTAATACATGGAAAGATATCATCATTCCTGGAAATGTTGATGATGGAATGACAAAAGCAGTGGCTACTATTTTCCAACCTGTGCCTCTATCAAAGAGAAAGTATTTGGCAAACTATTTAGGCCGGGCTCAGAAAAAAGTTGATCGTCTTAAGTTGATTGAGCTTGCTAAGCAATATGGAGATAAGGTATGTTTTCTTCTATGACAATTTAACTGCTTTTAATCTGAAACTGTATCATCCTTTGGATCAAGTACTGATGATTTAGTCTTGTCCTCATATAGAACCACAAAGTAACAATGTGGAACCTTAGCATTGAATTTATAGTCGTGAGTAGTCTCACTTTTTAATTAATTAACCAATTTATTTTCCAAGTTCTATTTTTGCCTGACTACTCAATAATTATATGTTTCAATGCAACTACAGCATGCAATCTTTAAGTACTATTACTACTTTTAATGTGATATAACTAGCAGCTGTGCTTTTTAGCTTGGCCATATTTTGTTCTTCAAATGGATCAATCTGGATGCCAGAGAATAATCTTATTAGGTCTAATGTACTTTACTGATCTAATAAGCATCTTGTTCTAGAATCAAGAAATTCTATGGTTTTAATATTCCTCATAATGTTATATATTACCTATATTGACTATGTAGGTAGAATACTTTTGCCCATCCTTACTGAGGCTTTTGCGTGTGTGTGTGTGTGTGAGGCTAAGGTCACTAAGAAGCTTCTTAACACTTTCTGCATCTGGAGTTATATCTGGTTGACTGATGTGAAACATGAAATCTCATAACTTTATTAGCATGCTTTCTTTCACATACTGAATTATGAGGAATTTTCACTAGAATTTGCTCATATATCTTGTGGGGAAAAAAATGTATATTGATACTGTAAACAGTTGGAATGTCCAGAGTTACAGTTCAGTGGTCCTAACAAATTGGGAAGAGTGGAATATTTTCAGCACCTGGGCAATGCCAAATTCTGCCTCGCACCACGTGGAGAGTCATCTTGGACCCTTCGCTTTTATGAGTCATTTTTTGTGGTACCTCTCTCTCCACATTCACAAACACATGTGCACTTGCATTTTGAGGCCAATTAAAATGCCTTAATTAGTTTTCTTTTTTCATGAACAGGAATGTGTTCCAGTCATCTTATCAGATCAAGTAGAATTACCTTTTCAGAATGTAATTGATTACACACAGATATCGATCAAATGGCCATCCACTTTAATAGGACCTGAGCTTCTGGAGTACCTGGCTTCAATACCTGGTCAGATTGGGTATTCTTTACTTCTTGCACCACTTATTTTACTCTTAAGCTGCATCAAATTACGGAACTTTGGGTTCTCTTTTCAGTTGAGGTCATAGAGGAGATGATAACCCGAGGTAGGCAAGTAAGGTGCTTATGGGTTTATGCTCCAGACTCAGAGTCATGTTCTGCAATGCAAGCAGTAATGTGGGAGCTTCAGAGGAAAGTGAGGCAATTTCACCAGTCAGCTGAGACATTTTGGCTGCATAATGGATCCATTGTGAATAGAAATCTTGTTGAATTTGCAAACTGGAAACCTCCTATGCCTCTGCCTTGAAACAGTTCTGGGAACCGCAAAAGTGTGCCTTCATTTCCGTTGCACGGTGCTCCTTTTCTTCAATTGTCACACTCGCTGTCAAATTTCTGAATGACTGTTAGTATTCCCTAATTATTTCAAGTTGTAGGGCCCATCTTTTCACCTTATTGTTTGTCTACTTCAAAAGTACTATATAATTTTGATGTTGTAAAAATGGCATGACATTATTTTGCAGCTTATAATATTACAGATATTGTCAATGATGAAAAACGAAGATAAGTTATAGGGCCGAAGATAAAGTAAGAAAATTTGTGGGCTAGGATAATTTATAGGGGCGATGGGGATATAAAGTAATTCAGATATTCCACGTGTCTGGCTGAAAATGATGATATTCTATCGGAAAGAATCTGAAATTTGCATAACTGTAACACCATGTCCACACAAAAAAAAAAAAAATCGATCAAGTTGGCTACTCCGACACTCTTCTTCAGCCAAGGAAAACTCGCCTTTTTATTCAACTAGTCTTGTTATTGAATTCTAGAATAAGAGATTACAGAACAACCATTTTGTTTGCTGGGTGAAGTTCTGCTCTAGAATCCTTTGGAAGGCAGCCCGTATTAATATTCCTCCTTTCCTTGCCAATTTTTAGGTCTGGAGAAAATGGGTACAACATTGTTCAGTGGCTGCAGTAGGTTTCCATGGAAATGTCATCAGCAAGTAGCTACTTCAAGCAGTTTTGCTCATTCTTCACCAGAAAATGGGATTTCAAGAGCAAAAGCTGTTCCAGGTTCACGGGGAAATTGGTTGGTCGATAGGGAGAAAGAGGAGTCCTGGGGTATTTTGAGTAGACGATCAATTTTGGTTTCTGGGATATCTCTAGCGTCATCGGCTGTGTTAGGATTTCCAGGAGACGGATTGGCAGTCGTCAAACAAGGTCTTCTAGCAGGGAGGATACCTGGCTTGTCTGAGCCCGATGAACAAGGTTGGTTTAACAGTTTGACTTGCTGGTTAGTGTTCTTTTGAAACATATATGATGACATGATATCATAACAAGTCCCTGCGTCTACAGTTGTGATGCAATTAAAGGAAAAGTACGGTTTCTTGCAAATATTGGTGAGGATGATGATTTAAAAATCCTTTAATATCTTGTCATCTATCAGTAGGTTTTCAGTTTCTTGATGAAAGAACTTAAAACTTGGGTTCCCCTTCGATGCTACCTTCTCATATTTACATTGATGTTGGAATTCTTTTAGATGGAAAATTAAACTAGTAACAGAAAATTAAGATCATTTTTTTGTCAAGCTACTGCTGTAAATAGAAACTAAGAGAACATCCACTCATTTAAATTTGTGCAATAAGCTCTGCGGTCCTAGCTTACATTGAGGAAAAAAGAATGAATACATTGCTCTTAAGAACTAGCCTGGTAAAACCAGGGCAAGCTGCATTCTCTATTTCTCTTGTAGTGAATCTATCTTCACCAGCAACAATGTGCTCAGACAGGTTGGAGGACATACCGCAGACCAGATGACAAGTCTGGAGGGCATGGTGTTGGATGGAGTCCTATCATCCCTTATGCCTTTTCAGTGCCTCAACATTGGGAAGAGGTAGTAATTCATTCTATTAGAATGTCCTAACTTTAAGCTCTTCTTTTGTTTACATTTTAATTTTCCCTTGTTATTGGGGGCTTCATTAGTTCCCTTATTCTATATATATCCCTGCAACAGGTTCCTGTATCAATTGCAGATTTAGGCGGTACAGAGATTGACTTGAGGTTTGCTAGCTCTAAAGAAGGACGGTTGTTTGTCATTGTTGCACCAGTTCTGAGATTTGCTGATAGTAAGATTTCCCAAATATTTTAGTGGCTCTGTCCTTTAACAGTTTCTACTATCGGATTTGGATGATGTCCTCGGTTGCTTGAATGATTTTAAAACAGCTGATGCCTGCTTAAAAAATAGAATTAATTGTGTTTATCCGTGATGTTTAGATCTCGGTCAAAATGCCACGATTGAAAAGATCGGACCTCCAGAAAAAGTGATTAATGCATTTGGACCAGAGGTGATTGGCGAAAATGTAGAAGGCAAGGTTTTAAGCATTAACACGGCAGAACACGATGGCAGAATGTATTACCAGTATGAATTGGAGCCACCTCATGCACTGATCACTGCAACTGCAGCCGGTAATCGCCTTTACCTATTCAGTGTAACAGGAAGTGGTAAGTGCTTCTGTCTTACTCATCATGAATAATATTGTTTAATCATAGTTAAAGATGAAATAATTCAGTATTTTTTCCTGACTTTCGCAGGTCTTCAATGGAAAAGGCATTACAAGGATTTAAAGAGGATAGCTGAGTCTTTTCGTGTTGTCTAGTTTGGATCTCTCTGGATTATGACATCAGAGAAAATGTGAGTTGGATATTATCACTCTATGTAGTTTAAAGTTACAACCCCAACGAAAAAAGAAAAAAAAAAATCGAAGAAGAAAGTGGATTTGCAGGACGGTTCCAAAATGTTGCTTTGTTCGGATAAGAATTTGCTGGAAGCAGTAAGTGCCGTTCTCAACTTTGCTATTGCGCCGTACTCCACCACTAAAATCGATTTTTCAAATATATAAAAGAAAAACTAAAAAAATTGAATGAAAATTGAAATACCGTGTACGACACGCACTTCGAAATGCTCGTGTCATATATATCCTTGATGCTCATTTCTAAATTCGAGTAAAATATTCAAATTCTATGCCAACAGTCATACATTTCTGCTTCCAATGTCTTTACTAGATCATGATTTATTTACAAACCTTCCTCTTTAACTTCCTCCTTAGGTCCTTTTATATTCATCGGAATGTAACATTCATCTTATCCTGAGCCAGATACTCATCTAGAACATGTCATCACTAAATATTCCTTGATGTTTAAAGTGCAGTTCCTACATTGAATCATGGATGGGATAGAATTCCATTCCAATTAACGGCATGTCATTTCGCTAATTTTGTTTCTACCAAAATACAACTAGTGTATTTTGAGGTTTATACACATTATCCATGGAGGGTAGTTGTTGCTTGTTGGGCAAGAGGCATTGGATTGAAGTATTTAAATCTTAAATTATCTGGTTGGTTTTTTTATCTTCATAAATTCATATTTATAGCACTCTTTAAGCACCCAAAAAAAATTTTAGTACTTGACATTATTGTAATAATCATCATGGTAAAATAAAATGCTTAGAAAGAATATGTTGAAAAAAAAATTGAACAAAAATGTATAAAAGAACATTACTAAAAGAAAACTTAAATAAAAAATACTTGTGTAATTTAAGCATTAGAAAAACTTTGAATTGTAAAAATACAAAATCTTTAGTAATAACAATAAAATTACCAATCCTAAAGGAGATATATTAAATTTATCGGTTTGACTGTAACACTAAAAAAAAAACAAAAATTACATTCTAATTATTGATTTTATAAATTTATTCGTCGACAAAAACAAAAAACGTGTAATAAGAATCACGTGATTTGACATAAAAATGACATGACATTTGATTAATCAATTAATTAAATATATATGGTCAATTTAGATTAAATTAATCAATTGATATTTTGTTAATTGATGAGACTAATTTTGTTGGCATAAGTCGATAACTTTGGCACTAATTAGTGGACGACATGGGTCGGATTTAGTCCAAGGAGAAAAATGGTCCATTGAGCTAATAGCAACTAAACACGTGCCATAACTGGTTAAAGGAAGAGATTTAATCCAAATCTTCAACTTTTTATCTAGTGATAAAAAAAGTCTTAAAAAAATAAAAATTTTGATTTCGAATCAAAATCTTTTCTTATTTTTCATAAATTATGCTCATCCTATGTTCTAAAAAAATTTGGTAGTTGAGCTCTTAATATTTGGCAAAAAATTAAAGAGGATTAGAATGCTGATTTTATGCGAATTACCTTCACTCGCCGTTGGTGGGCTATAGGTAATGAAGGAAGTTGCAAAATTCTTAGGAAGCCACCTGTAGTAACAACACAATCATAGCCAATAAACACACTCAACTCTAGGGAAATTTAACTTCAACATCTCAAGCAGTTTTCTATCCTTCTCAAATTAATTTTAGTTTTGTTAAAACTCTATGAGAGCATTTTTTTTTTTTAAAAAAAACTTTAGTTTCTCATATTAAACACTCAAAATATTCAAGCATCAACATTTACTTTATTATAATTTCAATATCAAGTGTCTGCAATCCTATTTAGGTAAAAAAGTTTCCATATCAATGGACTTTTTTTTCCTTCATTTATCTTATTCAAATTCAAATTTTATTAATTTGTTATCCGTAATTTATTCTTTTTTTATTTTTATATTTTTTTATGATTTAAGCAATACATTTACAGTTTTCAACAAGACTAATAAGCTCGATAATCATTTTCAAATTGAAATATTTTGTTTGCTTTTTAATTTAGTGCCCCTTAATTCAATTTCAATTGATTGTTTCACTTCGAAAAATGAAGGTACCAAAACCACACCTCCGATCTTGGTAAATGTTGGTGTCGAGCTCTGAACTGAGGGTTAAGATCTTGAAATCATAAGAAATGAAAAAGAGCAGTTAAGAGTAAAAGTAGAAGGTGTTCTTTACTTTTGCATTTTGATGCTCAAATTAGAGTTTGGGACAAAGGAGGTCAATAAAAGAGGACAATAGCAAAGTAAAAAAAAAGTTAGATTTGATTGGTAATACTTGGATGGCTTTATTTATAGGCGAAAAGTGAGGGGTTTGTGGGATAGGATAATGATGTAACTGAGCTAACATAACATTGTATATGTTAGATTAGCCCAAAAGTTAAAAGTGCCATAGTTGTCTGCTAACAGTCTTTGATCAAAGAAATGATCAATTTATCCTTTAGACCCAAAATAACCCTCAACATTTTGTCTTTCATCGAGCAGTCTGAGTATCAGACTGATAGGTGCCTGATTGAGCCCTTCGGATGTATGCATTTGCTGGTTTGACCTTGAGTTTCTTGAGCATAGGTTTTTGGAAATTTATGCCTTGGACCCGACCTTACGTTGTCGATGTAATGTTCGTGAGGTTGATGTGAGGGTGAGGTAAGAGATGCTTATGATTGATTGTATGTTATTAAGTGTAACTTTGGCCACTTTGGAATACATCGACCTGATGTGTAAGTGTGGGTATCAAGCTTGATCTTGAGCATGGGTTTCGTGTTATACGTGTAACCGATCCATTTTGGGGTTGTCGAGGTGAGTGAGCTTATGTTGAAGAGGCCCAAGGTTGGGCTAAGTAGGTTTATGGGTAACTATCAACATGGCTCATGTGTCCAATGTGAGACTTGTGTCTTTTTTTGGTGTTGGGGTTTGATTTCTAGGTCTAACATATGGTTGACCTATTGGTTGGTTTGTTTGGTCGATACAGCTTAGGTTTTGTGATTGATCTAACCAATTTGGACAGGTGGAATGATTGATTTAACTTCATATTATTTGAAAATCATAAAATCCAAAGCTGGAAAGGCGGAGGCTCATCTTCGGTAACCATCTGGACACATGGCACAATCTGGACTGTTTATCTAATATGATCATTGGCTATATAAAGGGCTTTCATTTTTCACATTGTTTTCTTTTTACTTTCAAATTGAATTGTTTTTACTGACCTTAATAGTGTGTTTGATTGACGAAAGGGGAAGAAAAATAAAGGAAAATAAAAGAAAGTAAAGGAAACAAAAAAACCATCCCTTTGTTTGGATAAACTTTTAATTTAAAGAAAGGAAAAGAGGTAGAAACCCAATAATCTTTGATTTCCCTTATAAACCCAACTTTTTTAATACCTTAATTTAGGAGAAAAGCTACGAAAAGGAAAGTTGAAAATTTTTTTTATGAAAAGACTATTATATCCATATTTTTATTAACACTAAAAACTTAGCCGTATCATAATCATCCTACAATTTTTTTAAAGCCATCTTCCTTTACCAGTAAGTTTCATATTTCTCTTTCAATATAAAGATTTTTTTTATAATTTGTTGGTTATTTGATTTTGATGAATAGTTGAATATAACTAAACATATTTCTTAGGTTTATAGGATGTCAGACTTCCTCAGAATTTTTGGTTTTTATAGGTAGGATATTATAGTTTGAGTTTGATTAGTCAACATGAGGATGGTCAAATAATATACATACTTTTCAATAAAAAAATATACATACTTTGTAGTCAAAAAGTGCTATTTTGACTAGAGTTTGTATGTTTGAGATAACTCTAAAACATCATGAAAGGATGGATTGCTTTTTTACTTTTAAGTGACCAAAGTGGCGGCATTATAATGATTAAACACCAACTGCCTACACCACTATTTAATTTAAAAGGGTATATATTTTGTTATATATTTTTGTGTGTGTGTGTGTGTGAGTGAAGACATGACATTTAACAAAAAGCTATTTTCAACAGTGTCCATCTCAGCATGTGCACTTAAATTATGTATTGGGTAAATACCTTTAATTGATGTATGATTTCTTCTTTGATTTTCTGCGTTATTAGGCCATAGACCATAGATTACTTTTCGTTTGTGAAAACATCTTGTTTGACCATAGAAAGGTCCTTTTCTTCTATTGTCTATAAACAAATGCTAAAGACTAAATTATTCCTTCTATTTTACATTCTAATTTTTTTTTTTATGATGACTTTACATTAAAATTTTCATTTATTTTACATTCTAATTTATTGCTTCTGATGATGACTAAGAGAGCCTGATTTCTATGTCATTTGTCAGAATGAATTTGTCTGGAAAATCGCTTTAGTTATATGTGGTCCAGATTTCATGAATAAAGTTGTCAAGACACTAGTTTCAAATAAGATATATTGCATTTTCCATATCCATTCCCCTTACTACCTTATACATATTAATACACTTTCCTCACATAATTGGCAAACATTAGTATTATAATAATTAATATATGTGAATAATTGACAAATATTAGTATTATTGTCAGTAGTATGTATGATTTATTGTTAAATGACTCCTATACTCAAAATTCTTTGGTTCAAATTTGCTTTAATATTAGTTTCCTTCATACAAGTTGTAAACACAATTTTTTTAATTATTATTATTATTATTATTATTATTTAATATTTTTTTTCTTTCTTTTTCTTCTTCTCTTTCTTTTTTTCCCGTTTCTGCGTTTGTCTTCTTCTTCCTTTCTTTTTCCTTTTTTTCATCCTTATCTGGTTCAAATCTAGTGCATTAAATGCACAATCCCTAAAGTCAAAAGCATCGTCGCTAGCTACCAACGACCGACAAGCCACCAATCACGGATGGTAGGTGTGATTTTTCAGTTGAAAAATGAGATTCGAATTTCAGAAAATCTGAGA
Source organism: Durio zibethinus (assembly GCF_047325235.1). Lineage (NCBI taxonomy): Eukaryota > Viridiplantae > Streptophyta > Magnoliopsida > Malvales > Malvaceae > Durio > Durio zibethinus. The sequence continues at coordinate 28,444,331 of NC_143162.1, forward strand.
TTTGAATCCTAACAAGCTCTATAAATAGAGCTTACAAACCAGACCATGAAGGAAGCAAAAAAAAAAAATGACAAAAAAAAAGAAGGGCAGATTCTGTAAAAAAAAAATTTACAGAAACACAAAAAAAAAAAAGCAAAATCACAGTCCTTAAACAGGGGAGCCCAGTGCCAGAAAAGTCACCTACACAAAAAAAAGGAGATCAACCGATTTTGTCCACCAAAAAAAAAAAGAAAAAAAAGAAAAGAGATCGAAACTTTGAGCTCGATCTACGTCGATCGAGGCTATTTTCGGTAAAAAAAAATCAGATTTGCAAAGATCTCGTTGAAGAGAACCACCAGAAGAATTTTGACATTTTTTGGTGATCGAAAACCACCGGCAGCGACAGCTGGCGGTGAGATGACCGGCCGGTGGACCTGTCCCCTAGCTCTCTCTCTCCCTTTCTCTTTTTTTTTTTTTTTTTTTTCTGAAACAGAAGCCAAATGAACAAAAAAAAACCTTCAGCTATATATAGTAAAGCAAAAACTCAAAACGACGTTGTTTAGGGAAAGACCCAAAACGACGCCGTTTCAGCCAAGGAGGATTCGCACGTCGACCCATGATCGACCTGAGGTCCGCGCACCCTACTCGTGACCAGTTTCCTTCATCAGCTTCTGATCGGTCTGACTGGACCGAAATCGAACCGCCTAAATCGAATCGAACCAGTACTGAATCGTCCAGATCGAGCTGAACCGCCGGATCGAACCACCGAACCAAATCGAGTGTTGATCGGATCGTTGACCGATCCGGTTTAGGTAGAAAATATTTTTTTTTATTTTTTTTAAAAATTTTTCTTTTTTTATATATTATTTTATTAATATTTATGTATGTTAAAATATTTATATTTATTAGACTAATTGATGAAATTGTGGTTAAATTTTTTTATGTAATTATGTTAATAAACTTTAAAAACAATTATATAAAAATAAATTTAATAATAATACTAAAGTAATAAAAAATATAGGAAAAACAAATTTTTATCCGACGATGAGATTGAAAGGTATTCCGAGTAGTGATGCCTACGAAATCTCTAGGTGAGAAGATTTTTTTAAAATACTACTAGCGTATTGAGGTATTTATAAAAAAAAATTTTCAATACAGTAAAAATTTTCTTTTTTAATAATAAATAAAAATTGATTAATAAATTAAAAATAAAAGTAATAAAAATATGAAGAAAAGAAATTTAATCCAATGATGGGATTCTAAAAGTATTTCGAGTAGAGATGCTTTAAGAAATCTCTAGGTGAGAAGATTTTTTGTAAAATATTATCAGCGTATTGAAATATTTATAGAAAATCTCCAATATAATTAAATTCCTTTTTCTTCAAAATTTTAATTAAAATTAAAAAATTAATAAAATAATTAATAAAATTTTTGAATGAGAATAAAATGTGTGCATAAACATGAAAATATTTTGCATGGCATGCATGACATAATTTCTTACAAAAAGTAAATTTAGACCTCCAAAGATGAGATTCTAAAAGTATTCCGAGTAGAGATGCTTTAAGAAATCTTTAGGTGAAAAATAGTTCTTTTAATGTTACCAATGTACTGAAACATTTTAAGAATTATTTTAATAAAAAGGTTTTAATTTATTTTTTTTAAGAATAAATATTTTTTTTAACATGACATTTTCTTACGAAAAATAAATTCGAGCCTCCAAAGATGAGATTCTAAAAGTATTCCGAGTAGAGATGCTTTAAGAAATCTTCAGGTGAGAAAGAGTTCTTTTAATGTTACAAACGTACTGGAACATTTTAAGAATTATTTCAATAAAAAGTTTTGATTTATTTTTCTCGAGAATAATTTTTTTTTAATAAATAAAAAATCAAGGAAATTATTTTTAGAATATTGAAAATAAGACTGTTTGTATCAAAATCAAAAGATAACACGTTGTTAATTGATACCGTTTTTAACGGACGTTGTGGGGGTACTAATCCTTCCCCACGCGTAATCGACTCCCAAACCCAGACTGTTTCGCAGACCGTAAAATTATCTTTTTAATAAATTTTAATTAATTTTAATATTTTATTAGAAGGATATGTTTTAATAGGTGGCCAATCGCACCTAACCAAAAAAGATTGGTGGTGACTCCGTTATTTTTTTTATTTCGTTTCCAAATTCGTTGGGCGGACACAAAACCGTTACGACAGCTTGACGACTCCGCTGGGGATAGCCTTTTGTTTTTGAGAGTCAAGCCAAAATTAACTACTTGTTATCTTTAAATTTAGATTTAAATAGTCTTAATCAAATTCTTAAATTTTTATTCTTCGTTTTTAGTAAAAAAAAAAAAAAACAAATCAAAAATAAAAAGCAAAAAAATTCACACACGTTTCTCTTACTATGCCTCTTATGTTTTATTTTTTCTATATATATTACTGTAAATAAATTAGGATATATTTGCACACAATGGCACGATGCATCTCATACATGAGCTTTATACCCGGGCTCCGTCCTTTATAGGAGGAAGTAAAGTACCTATTGCTCTCGTGAGGTGATAAGCTTCGTAATGGCAAGCAAAATACTTCCACTCGAATTAAACCCTTTCTGTTCGTAGCCTGTAATGGGTGAGGATCGGGGTGCCTTACTAGTCCAATATGAACGACAGTGAGGAACAATTTGGGAACCTTTAGACCCTGTCAATCCAAACTTAGCATATAATAAGCCTAGGAAACTAACCTTATGTAGAGCTCCATCTACCTTCTTGTAGTAAAATACCTAAGAATAAAAGTTGTGTATAGTATAATACAAAACAAAAAAAAAAAATCTCAAAAAACACTAAAAAAAAATAAAAAATGTTTTTTCAAACCACACTAACTCAATTTTGTTTCATTTTCTTTTTTTACATTAATGATATCATACAGTTTTGCATCGAGATATTTGCTCTAGGACATATTTCTCCCAAGAAGTTTTCATGGATCTCATAGAACTGCAGATTTGCTCATCCACAGTCAGTGTGCCATGTGAGTTGTATAATGAAGTACATGTTTGGTTTTAAGAAGCTTAACAAAAGAACGGAGATTGTTTGCTTACCGATTATGTGTCTGAATTACCTGAGAAAGTGCATTTAGATCTCACACAGAATGATGTAAAAGAGTTAGCTACTGTCTAGGGTCAATTAAGTGAAGAAAGAAAAGAAAGTTTTTGTAAAAAATATGGGCAGATTGCATCTCTCATTTCAGTAGTCATTAATGAACAGTTAGTCAAAGTAGCTATACAGTTTTGGGATCTATCCTATAGATGTTTCATTTTTAATCAGGAAGACTTGGTGCCAACTATCGAGGTGTATTCGATTTTGCTTGGGATAAAACTACAATGTCCAGATAAAGTATTTACCTGAAAGCCAAAATTAGGTTATCGAAAAAAGTTAGCCAAGCTTATGGGGGTTAAAGTAGAAACCATTGATTCCTTTGCGAAGTCTAAAGGTGAACATCTCGGCATTCATTGGGACTTTCTTTGAAACTTCATTCAGGAGCATTTGGATAATGATCAAGGTATGGATGTATTTACTCTAGCATTGTATGGTATGGTAATCTTTTCGAAGACTTTGGGTTACATTAAGATAACTGTGGTAGACTTTTTCAAGCAAATTAAAACCCAAGCAATTAATCTTTCTCCAACAATCCTAGCCGAAACCATCAAGTCATTGAATTTCTATCGACGAAATGAGAAAGGACGATTCATAGGATGTGCATCTCTATTATACGTATGGATCAGAAGTCATTTCAAATGTGGGAAGAGTGCATTTTCGAAACCATATCTTCAAAATAAGGCACCACTCGAAGAGTTTTACAAAAGCCAATGGCCGACATTAAAGACTAAGAAAGAATGGGTCTTTTTCTTGCGAAAGCTTACTGGGGATGAAATCGAATGGATGACGCCTTGGATGCCTAGTGTGCCCTTGTTGTATCGTGGAGAAAATGAGCCATGGATTTCGTTATTAGGGCTATGGGGCATTGTAAGTTATGCTCCATTGATGGTACTTAGGCAATTTGGTGCAAAATAGTTTATTCCTACTACTCATGGCCTGGTCAAAGTAGAATTCATTTATGGGGAATCGAATCCATCAAGAACCTCGGAGCAGTTGATCCAAGCATGGAAGAGAACACAAAGAATGAGGTTAGGGCCTCTCATCGACAAAGTCACTTCTGATTATCAGATTTGAAAAGCAATACGGCCTAGAGACATAGTACTTCCTCCTGATGATAGCTCATATCAATTGGTTAATCTTTCAGAAGAGGTACAATTATCAGAAGTTGAGCTTGTCAAGAAAGAATTAAAACCTGAAAAAAAAGAAATAAGAAGAGAAAATTTAAGACTTCGCGAGAAAGTAGGGCAATTAAAATATGAAGCGGAGATATAAAGGAGCAGATTAAAAAAAGTCATAAAAGAGTGAGATCTGGCTAATAGTGATTTGAAAGATCTACACCAAGAAAATAAGAGGTTACGAGTTCAATTCAAAACTGAAAAAGTTACTAAGTCTTACCTTGGCCGACAACGTGAAATGGATGAGCTCCGAGAGGGAATAAACCAATGAAAGGGCAAAGCTCAAGAAAAACAAGAGGAGACCACCATAATTTTTCAAGAATGTCAGAATTGGAAGGGATTATACTCTACAACCTCAGCAAGATTGGTAGAATGCCAAAATGAAAAGGAAAGATTAAAAGTAATTCTCGTAAAAGAAAAAAGAAAGCACTTCGAAGTATTGAATGAAAAAGAATCGTTTCACCAAGTGATCCAAGGGTTAGAACTACAACTGTAAGACCACAAAAGTTATATTTCAGCAATGATAGATGAGTGGCATAGAAAGGAAAAAGATTGGATCTTCACATGTGATTCGGAAAGGGATGCTCATATGAGATGGAAAGTAGAAAGCTTAAGGAGGCAACAATACATAGAGCACTTGACTAATCAAGTTTGCAAGGCAGTGAGGAAAGCATGTGAGATGGTTAAAAAGGTAGAAGCATTAAGAAAAGAAGTCAATCCCATAGGAGAATATGGACAGCGCCTAGTGAACTTTCTAGATGAGGCGATGGACCATTACGAGCAAGTCAAATGCTTTTATGAAGATAACTCTAGGATGATAAATCTTATGTAATAAAAGTTGTATGGGATCAATAAAAATTTTTAATGTTGAAATTCGTCCAAGAGTAAATATTTCTCACTTGCATTCATGCATCATATACATCATTTTTCATAAAATAAAATTTTTAACACATAGCATTCTAATTTTTTTCTTTCTTCTTTTTCAAAATAAAAACTTTATGGTGATAAAGGTTCAAGAATAGCTTGCCCATCAAAAATTTTGAATCAACCTACTCGTTATTCATACAATACCAGGATATAGACAAGAATCATGGAGCAAGAACAGGTCAGTCGATTTGAGAGAATTGAGAAAACTCAAGAAGAACTAAGAGGGGATCTTAGCACAATAATAGATATGCTCAAGAAATTTGACAAGGGAAAAATAGTGGAAGAAAATCCTAGCTTTCAAGAATAATTGCCAGATATGGTAGATCCTGTTTATCCTTCAAGGTTTGAGCCACGACTGAACCAACCTTCACAAGAAACTAGAGTACCAATTCCTACTCCCGGTGGATATCCTAATCCTTATCCAGGAATGACATCCACACCTGCTCCAGGATAATTTCAAAATTTTGTTAATCCCATTATGATGAAAAAACCACCTGAGCCAATCTTAGTTCCTAATTTGGATGATCCCAAGGAAAGAGAAAAGCTAAGGATGCAGACACCTGAAAAGGTAGAAGATACCAGTGCCTGGGATAAGATGAAGTTATTGGAAGAAAGGCTTAGGGCTGTAGAAGGAATAAATTTTTATGGCTCCACAGATGCGGCTGACCTTTGTTTAGTTCCAGATGTGGTAATTTCGCCTAAATTCAAGGTCTCTGAATTTAAAAAATATGATGACACAAAATGCCCAATGACCCACATCACCATGTATTATCGAAAGATGACAGCATATGCTTGAGATGAGAAGTTGTTAATGCACATATTTCAAGATAGTCTTACGGGTTCTGCAGCTGATGGTATGTCTAGCTAGGACTCATATTCATTCTTAGCAAGAGCTTACAAAGGTATTCCTTACATAATATCGTCATGTAACGGATATGGTTCCAGATCGTCTATCTCTTCAAAGTATGAAAAAAAAAACAACTGAAAACTTCAAGGAGTATGCATAAAGATTGAGAGACGTGGCTGCACAAGTTCAACCTCCTCTCACTAAGAAAGTAACAACCGTTTTATTTGTAAACACCTTGAAAGCACCGTACTATGAGAGATTGATAGGTAACGTAACCAAGAACTTTACAGATATGGTGATATCAGGTGAGATCATTGAAAATGCCATAAAGAATGGTAAGCTCGATACATGAGAGACAAGTGGAGCAAGAAAAGGTGGAGCTTCTAAAAAGAAAGAGAATGAGGCTCAAGCAATAAACTTTGTAGGGCAACAATTTAGAGGTTTCACACCCTACTCTGTACCATCTATCAAACCCATTACCCTTTCATAAACAATGTTACATCCATCCCTCATCCATATCAACCATACCAACCACTACAATCACCAACTTATCCATCCCATTTTCAGCCATCTTTTCGGACACCCACCTATTCCTATAATCATCCTGTTGTACCTACAAGACCAAAATGGAGACCTAATAGTGGTCCAAGAGCCCCAAAAAATACCCAAGAAAAACTCATTTTCGATCCCATTCCCATGACATACACATATTTGTATCCCAGACTTATTGAGAAACATCTATTTCCTCCTATCATTGTTGAACCTATGAAACCTCCGTTTCCCAAATGGTATGACCCCAATTCGTATTGTGATTATCACTATGGGAATCCAGGTCATTCCACTGGGAACTGTACTACTTTGAAGCGTAAAGTGCAGGGGTTAATCAATGAAGGAGTATTAAATTTTGATACCATCCAACAAAGGACTCCAAATGTCAATGAAAACCCTCTACCAAATCATACCAGACCATCAATAAATGCTTTGGTTGATGGGCAAACAAGCTATGTGAAAAGAAGAATAAAAGAGGTCAAAACTCCTATGGCTAAAGTGTTTGAAGCCTTGGTCAAAGCTAACATGTTAAAGCCAATAGAACCTCAAAATTACTCTGAAGCGATTAACTTAACTGAAAGCTGCAATTATCACGAAGGTGTTTTGGGGCATTCTGTTGAGAATTGTCACCAATTTCATCAAGAGGTATAAAAATTGATGGATGAAGGTCGAATAGAATTTTACCAAGAGAGAGAAGAGTTGGTGAAAGCTGAAGTGTCTACCATTGATTTAAAGAATAAGTTTATGCGTAGACCGATAACTATCTATTATGATGAGAAGCCAACATCAAAGCTAGAAAAGCCCGTCTCTCGACCAGTGGTGACAATTAAAGTTTTTGGCCCTTTTTCATATCAGAATGATAAAGTAGTACCTTAAAAGTATGATTATGATATCGTAGTCAACCTAGATACTGCTAACATAATGGGTGTAAGAGGCATAACTCAAAGTGGCAGATACTATACCCCAGAGGCTCTAGAAAAAGCTAGAAAGGAGAAAACCAAGGTAGAAGAAGAAAATGAAAGTCAGAATGGTCTTGACGTAACCCCAAAAAAAGAATGCCAGAAGTCAGTATCTGAGAGTGAAGCATGTGAATTTTTAAAGTTAATAAAACATAGTGAGTATAGCGTGGTAGACCAGCTTAACAAGATGCCAGCTAGAATTTCGTAATTGTCATTATTGCTCAGTTCAGAGTCACACCGTAATGCTTTGCTGAAGGTGCTAAATCAAGCATATGTGTCTCACAATACTTTTGTTGAATATGTGGAACAGCTTGTTGGTAATTTGACGATTTCAAATTATATCTCTTTCAGTGATGAAGAGATTCCTCTTAAAGGTAGAGGAAGTACCAAGGCTCTTCACATTACTGTGAAATGTAAAAGTCATATAATAGCTAAAGTTTTGATTGATAATGGCTCATCCATCAATGTTATACCTGTGACTACTCTGGCAAAACTCCCTGTTGATGGATCTTATATGAAACCTAGTCATATGATAGTGAGAGCCTTTGATGGAACTAGAAGAAAGGTGCTAGGAGATATAGAAGTGCCATTACAGATTGGCCAATGTACTTTCAACGTGAAATTTCAAGTCATGGACATTTTTCCTTCATACAGTTGTTTATTGGGTAGACCATGGATCCATATGGCAGGTGCTGTCCCATCTTCATTACATCAGAAAGTCAAATTCATTATTGAAGGAAAGCTAACATGTGTGGCAAGAGAAGAAGATTTATTGATAACTCAACCGATAAATACTCCTTATGTGGAATCGATGGATGAAGCTCTAGAATGCTCTTATAGATCCTTTGAGATTACCAATGCAACATATATAGCTAAAAGATCTAAATTATATTCGTCACACTTATCTACGACAACTAAAATGGTGGTCAAACAGCTTACCAAAATGGGATGGTAACCTGAAGCCGGACTTGAGAAGAACCTGTAAGGAATTACGAAGCCATCGACCATATATGAAAAGAGAGACAGGTTTGGCTTGGGATATAAGCCGACAAAAAGGAACAGAGTAAGAATGGTAAATGAAAAAAGAGATAAGAGGATAGCTAATCTTAAGGGATATGAATCGGAGTCAAAGCCTATAGTCATTCCACACCTCTATGATTCTTTTCACTCGGGATGATACATTTATCCAGATTTATCGGGAGCCTCAAATGCAGGATTCATGAAAAAATTTTCAGAGCTGGCCATTCAAATAGTGGATGATGAAGAAAAGAAAAATCAAAGTGAAGAGCTGTTTGTGTACCCTTGTCCTTCAGATTTTGAGCTGGATAATTGGAAAGTTACAAAGCTGCCTGTTGTTTTTAAAACTTTGGAAAAGTAATGTGAAAACTTTAAATCCCTAATTACTTTCTACGAGTATTGGGAGATCTTTTATGGTGTGTTTATGTTTGTCATTTTAATAAAAGACTTAGAAGATGCATCCACATTTCTTCTATTGTTTTTATCTTCATTTTGCCTTTCATTCTTTTCTTTTCATCATTTTCTTGCCATTCCATTTTTGTGTGCCAATATTCTCCTCATCTTACCCTTTTGCAGGGTCCCAAACAATGAACACGAAGATAATAATGGCAATAATCTCGGATTTAATTTTGAAAACTTAATTCATGTTGATGAACTTGATAATGAAAAAGATTCAGATAACTACACACTGCCTCTTGATTTGTTAAAATTAATAGAACATGAAGATAAGCCAATTGAACCCCACCAAAAAATTACTGAATCAGTAAATTTGAGAGATGGTGAGAACAAAAGAGAGGTCAAAGTTGGTACATCTCTTTTACCAACTGAAAGAAAGAAGCTAGAAGAGCTGTTTCGAGAATATGTAGATGTGTTCACGTGGACTTACCAAGATATGCCAGGACTCAGCATTGATATTGTAGAGCACAAGTTACCTTTAAAATCAAAATGTAAGCCGATGCAGCAAAAGCTAAGGCGCATGAAACCCGAGATGTTGCTGAAAATTAAAGAGAAAGTGAAGAAACAATTCGATGCTGAATTTTTAGAAGTGGTAAAATATCCTGAATGGGTAGCCAACATAGTGCCAGTTCCTAAGAAAGATAAAAAAAATGAGAATGTGTGTCGATTATTGAGACTTGAATAGGGCAAGCTCTACGGATAACTTTCTTTTACCTCACATCGATACTCTAGTGGATAATACTGCTAGGCACTCCACATTTTCCTTTATGGATGGTTTCTCAGGCTATAATCAGATCAAGATGGCTAGAGATGATATGAAAAAAACTACATTGTGATCATGTGGGGGACATTCTGTTACAAAGTTATGCCTTTTGGGTTGCAAAATACTGGTGCTACTTATCAAAGAGCAATGGTGACTCTTTTTCATGACATGATGCATAAAGAGATAGAAGTGTATATGGATGATATGATCGTAAAATCTCGTGAAGAAGAGGATTATATAGTCAATCTTAAAAGCTGTTCGACAGATTGAGAAGATTTCAGTTGAAGTTGAATCCTATCAAATGTACGTTTGGAGCCAAATCAAGAAAACTATTGGGCTTTGTAGTCAGTGAAAAAGGAATTGAAGTTGATCCAGATAAGATACAAGTCATCTAAAACTTATCTCTTCCTCATACCTCAAAAGAAGTGCGAAGCTTCTTAGGGAGACTGAACTATATTGCTCGTTTCATCTCTCAACTCACTTATAAGTGTGATCCTATTTTCAAGCTTCTTAGAAAACATGATCCTGGAGAATGGAATGACAAATGCCAAGAAGCTTTTGATAAGATCAAAAAATACTTATCAAATTCACCTGTGTTGGTGCCACCAATGCCAGGAAAACCTTTGATTTTGTACTTGACAGTGTATGAAAATTCAATGGGATGTGTGCTGGGGCAAAGAGATGAAACTGATAAGAAAGAACGAGTAATTTACTACTTGAGCAAGAAGTTCACAGATTATGAGTCAAAGTATTCACCATTAGAGAAGATGTGTTATGCATTAACTTGGACAGCTCAAAAGCTTAGACAATACATGTTTTATCACACTACTTGGCTCATAGCAAAGCTGGATCCTATTAGGTATATCTTCGAAAAGCCTTCATTGACAGGAAGAATAGCACGGTGGTAAGTTATGCTTTCAGAATATGATATCATTTACGTGACTCAAAAAGCTATTAAAGGGAGTGCAATAGCTGAATTCCTTACTGATTGTGCAGTCGAAGATTATGAGCCAATGAAATTAGATTTTCCTGATGAGGATGTGATGGCCATTGAAGAAAATGAACCTGTTAAAAAATCATGGAGGATGTATTTTGATGAAGCTGCTAATGCTTTGGGTCATGGTATTGGGACAATTTTGATATCTCCTGATGGACATTATTACCCCATCACAGCCAGGTTAAATTTTAATTACACAAACAATGTGGTTGAATATGAGGCCTGTGTTATGGGTCTACAAGCAACAATTGAAAAGAAGATCAAAGTGTTAGATGTGTTTGGACATTTAGCTTTAGTCATCTATCAGTTACGAGGTGAATGGGAAACAAGAGACTCTAAGTTGATTCGGTACCATAAATATATCTCTGAGTTGGTTAAGCAATTTAAAGAAGTTCAGTTTGAGCATCTACCTAGAGAAGAAAACCAAATTACTGATGCACTGGCTACTCTAGCTGCAATGATCAAAATAGATGCAAGTACTAAAATCTAACCCATCAAGTTGGATGTAAAAGATGTACCAGCACATTGCTCAGGTGTTGAAAAAAAAATTGATGAAAGACCATGGTATCATGATATCATGTAATACATTAAAAGCCAGTAATACCCAGAACATGCAACAAAAAATGATAAGAGGATTATCAGAAGATTGGCTATGAGTTTCTTCATTGATGGAGATATCTTTTACAAAAGAGGTCGAGATCAAGTGCTCTTAAGATATGTAAATGCAGCTGAAGCAAAGAAGATTATTGAAGAAGTGCATGATGGAGTTTGTGGGGCACATGCAAATGATCATATGATGGCTAGACAAATTATGAGGGTTGGCTATTATTGGTTGATAATAGAGGGCAACTGTATTGATTATGCTAGGAGATGTCATAAATGTTAGATTTATGCTGACAATATTCATGCTCCACCATCAACATTACACGTTCTAGCTCCTCCCTGGCCATTCTCTATGTGGGGTATGGATGTCATTGGTCCCATCACTCCAAAAGCTTCGAATGGGCATAGATTCATTTTTGTGATGATTGATTACTTCACCAAATGGGTAGAAGCTGCATCATATGCTAGCGTGACCCAATCTGTGGTATGTAAGTTCATAAAAAGAGAGATGATATGCAGATATGGGCTTCCAAAGATAATTATTTATGATAATACCAAAAACTTGAACAACAAAATGATGAATGAAGTATGCACTCAGTTCAAGATCCGCCATCGTAATTCAACACCGTATCGTCCGAAAATGAATGGGGCAGTAGAGGCTACAAATAAGAATATCAAAAGAATCCTAGAGAAAATGACTGAAACTTACAAAGATTGGCATGAGAAGTTACCTTTTGCTTTGTATGCTTATAGAACATCAGTATGAACATCTACTGGGGCCACACCGTTCTCTTTGGTATATGGAATGGAAGCTATGCTACCGGTCGAAGTGGAAATTCTCTCATTGAGAGTCCTGATGGAGGTAGAGTTAGAGGAAGCAGAATGGGTTCGAAATCGCTACGAACAGTTAAACCTCATCGAAGAGAAAAAATTGTCAGCACTTTGTCATGGTCAATTATATCAAAAGAGGATGATAAGAGCACATGACAAGAAAACTCATCCCCGTTGCTTTAGGGAAGGAGACTTAGTGCAAAAAAGAATCCTTCCAAATCAACCTGATAATCAGAGGAAATGGACACCAAATTGGGAAGGCCCGTATGTGGTGAAAAAGGCCTTTTCTGGTGGGGCATTGATTTTGGCAGAAATGGACGGAGGTAATTTGCCAACTCTAATAAATTTAGATGTTGTGAAAAAATATTTTGTTTAAAAAAAAGTAAAAAAAAAAGAAGAAAAAAAATGATGATGACTTATCTAAGCTGAAAACCTGAAAAGGCAGCTTGGATGTGAAGCAGAAGCATCAGCAAGAAAAGATCCCACAATGCAGGGGTAAATGTAGTTTGACGAACTCTAAATGATCAAAGAAGTCATCTGATTTAGTTTTAGAGAAAGAATCTGAGAATATTTTATTCATGATTATCTTATGATCATTCTTTTGACACTTTTGTTTCAACTCAAATACTTTGACATACACTTGTTATCAGCCATATGAAATACATTATCTTTCCTTTGAAAATAAAGCCTATCCTTTCTTTTATCCTTATCTAATATTTTTTTTTGTCCATCGTGCAAGTGAATAAGAGAAATGTGTGATTGTATTTTATTTGTCTTGAACTTAAAATGATGAAAAGAAAAACAAACATGAAAGATCTTAGCATTACTTTTAAAGTTGACAAAGGCAAATGAAAAAGGATGAGAAAAGCATGACAAGACATTAATGTTGTAGACTTTTGAAGAAAAAAAAATATTGTGGTTAGATGTTGAGAACAGATTGGTCATATGAGAATTCTGACAAAAGAAGCCAAAAGTGAGAGATTTCGAGAACCTTTTTACTACAATGAATGATTTTGATTGCATTACATGCATTACATTATGAGCATTCAGTACATGCATCCATGATAAGTTGTAACAAAGATAAAAATTTTCCATTTATGAAAAACAAGATTTTGGTAAAGACAATGATCAAACAAAAGAATTCAAAAGAGGAAATTTAATTGTTAAAAGATGAGAACTCAAATTTGAAAACAGATGAGATTTTTAAAGTTGTTGAGCCTCTGCTGAGATGAGCTTTTCCAAGATGAAATTTTAAAGTTGTTGAGCCTCTGCTGAGAGGAGCTTTTCCAGATGAGATTTTTAAAGTTGTTGAGCCTCTGCTGAGAGGAACCTTTTCATGAAATTTTTAAAGTTGTTGAGCTTCTGCTGAGAGGAGCCTTTTAAACTTTCAAAAATATCGATTGAACCTCTGTTGAGAGGAACCCTTTTCTGTCGAACCAAAAAATTTTTTTTTTCTTTCAATGTTTCATCTTTCCAAGCAAAATTGTTGTTTATTTGTCTTTGCCTTATTCCTGTTTCATAGAAATAGGCAAAGAGGGGTAACTGTAAACACAATTTTTTTAATTATTATTATTATTATTATTTAATATTTTTTTTCTTTCTTTTTCTTCTTCTCTTTCTTTTCTTTCCGTTTCTGCGTTTGTCTTCTTCTTCCTTTCTTTTTCCTTTTTCTTTATCCTTATCTGGTTCAAATCTAGTGCATTAAATGCATAATTCCTAAAGTCAAAAGCATCGTCGCTAGCTACCAACGACCAACAAGCCACCAATCACGAACGGTAGATATGATTTTTTAGTTGAAAAATGGGATTCGAATCCCAGAAAATCTGAGATTTGAATCTTAACAAGCTCTATAAATAGAGCTTACAAACCATACCATGAAGGAAGCAAAAAAAAATGACAAAAAAAAAAGAAGGGCAGATTTTGTCAAAAAAAAAATCTACAGAAACATAAAAAAAAAAAGCAAAATCACAGTCCCCAAGCAAGGGAGCCTAGCGCTAAAAAAGCCACCTGCACAAAAAAAAGAGATCAGCCGATTCTGTCCACCAAAAAAAAAAAAAAGAAAAAAAAAAGAGACCGAAACTTTGAGCCCCGATCTACGTCGATCGGGGCTATTTTCGGTAAAAAAAAACACTATATCTGTAAAGATCGCATCGAAGAGAACCACCAGAAGAATTTTGACATTTTTTGGTGATTAGAAACCACTGACAGTGACGGCCGACGGCGAGCCAGACGGCAGTCGACGCAGTGGTCTGGCGACTGGCCGGTGGACCTCTCTCCCAGCTCTCTCTCTCCCTCTCTCTTTTTTTTTTTTTTTTTCTGAAACAGAAGCCAAATGAACAAAAAAAAAACCTTCAGCTATATATAGTAAAGCAAAAACTCAAAACGACGTCGTTTAGGGAAAGACCCAAAACGACGTCGTTTCAGCCAAGGAGGATCCGCGCGTCGACCCGGGGTCCACGCACCCGACCCGCGACCAGTTTCCTTCATCAGCTTCTGACCGGTCTAACTGTATCAGAACCGAATCACCCTGATCGAATCAAACCAATACTGAATCGCCCAGATCGAGCCGAACCGTCAGATCGAATCGCCGAACCAAACCATACATTGACCGGACCGTTGACCGGTTCGGTTCAGGTAGAAAAATATTTTTTTTATTTTTTTTAAAATTTTTCTTTTTTTATATATTATTTTATTAATATTTATGTATGTTAAAATATTTATATTTATTAGACTAATTGATGAAATTGTGGTTAAAGTTTTTTATGTAATTATGTTAATAAACTTTAAAAACAATTATATAAAAATAAATTTAATAATAATAATACTAAAGTAATAAAAAATATAGGAAAAGAAAATTTTTATCCGACGATGAGATTCAAAGGTATTCCGAGTAATGATGCTTACGAAATCTCTAGGTGAGAAGATTTTTTAAAATACTACCAGCATATTGGAGTATTTATAAAAAAAATTTTTCAATACAGTAAAAATTTTCTTTTTTAATAATAAATAAAAAATGATTATTAAATTAAAAATAAAAGTAATAAAAATATGAAGAAAAGAAATTTAATCTAATGATGGGATTCTAAAAGTATTTCGAGTAGAGATGCTTTAAGAAATCTCTAGGTGAGAAGATTTTTTGTAAAATATTATCAGCGTATTGAAATATTTATAGAAAATCTCCAATATAATTAAATTCTTTTTTCTTCAAAATATTAATTAAAATTAAAAAATTAATAAAATAATTAATAAAATTTTTGAATGAGAATAAAATGTGTGCATAAACATGAAAATATTTTGCATGGCATGCATGACATAATTTCTTACGAAAAGTAAATTTAGACCTCCAAAGATGAGATTCTAAAAGTATTCCGAGTAGAGATGTTTTAAGAAATCACTAGGTGAGAAAGAGTTCTTTTAATGTTACCAACGTACTGGAACATTTTAAGAATTATTTCAATAAAAAGGTTTTAATTTATTTTTCTTAAGAATAAATATTTTTTTTAACATGACATTTTCTTACGAAAAATAAATTCGAGCCTCCAAAGATGAGATTCTAAAAGTATTCTGAGTAGAGATGCTTTAAGAAATCTTTAGGTGAAAAATAGTTCTTTTAATGTTACCAACGTACTGGATCATTTTAAATAAAAAGTTTTGATTTATTTTTCTTGAGAATAATTTTTTTTAATAAATAAAAAATCAAGAAAATTATTTTTAGAATATTGAAAATAAGACTGTTTGTATCAAAATCAAAGGATAACACGTTGTTAATTGGTACCATTTTTAACGGGCGTTGTGGGGGTGCTAATCCTTTCCCACGTGTAACCGACTCCCGAACCTAGACTGTTTCGCAGACCGTAAAATTATCTTTTTAATAAATTTTTATTAATTTTAATATTTTATTAAAAGGATATGTTTTAATAGGTGACCAATCGCACCTAACCAAAAAAGATTGGTGGCGACTCCGTTATTTTTTTTATTTCGTTTCCAAATTCATTGGGCGGACACAAAACCGTTACAACACAAGTGTTAGTGCATTTACTTTTATGATAATAATTATTATTATTAATATTTTTTCGTATAGATGGATAAATAAAGATATGTGACAATGATTGAGTATTTATGAAGATAAAGTCGGTTAAGGACAGTTGTCTACGTTATGTGTTTAACTGTTTATTGGTATGTACATAAAAAAAAATCACAAAAAGAAGTTATTGCTCATTGTATGAATCTAGAAATAGATCAAGTTAGAGATGAAATAATGAGTCAAATTGTTGGTAGTGAGAAGGTAGAGATATTGTAAGCTTTTCTAGATTTATGTGTAATACTAACAAAATATAATGGTTTAGAACCAACAAGACGAGTTATAGTAGAAGAGTAAGTTGCTAAAACTCTTTATGTATTATCTCATTATGCAAAAAATAAAGAGATACAAATTTGGTTTAGACTTTTAGGAGAAACAGTTAGTCGCCATTTACGTCGTGTTTCAAAAGCTATAATAAAATTAGATGAGAGATTCCTTAAACAATCAAATGACTCACATATTCCAGCTGAGATACTTGAAAATAATAGATTCTACTCATATTTTAAGGTACTAAATTATTAGTTACTTTAATTTAATCATAAATTGTTTTATATTCAATAAGTATTATATATAAAATCAATATTAGGATTGTGTAGCAGCTATTGATGGAACATATATTAGAGTCAAGGTATCAAAATGCTGCAAAATATCATGGTAGAAAAAAGTACCCAAGACAAAATGTATTGGTAGCATGTTTATTTGATTTAGAATTCCCTTATTACTTGGATGAGAAAGGTATTGCGTCTAACTCAAGAATTATGAAAGATGCATTATCAAGAAAAAAACACTTATAATTCTAGAAGGTAATGAATATAATATATTATATTTAATTTAGTTACTTATGAGACTGAAATAGTGATATGGTTACAATTTTGAATAGGTAAATATTATCTTGTTGATGCTAGATTTATGTTGAAAAGTGAATTGATTGCATTATATAGAGGAGTATGGTATCATTTGAAAGATATTCAAATAACCCACTAAAAAATTCTTAGGAATTATTCAAGTTTAGGCACACATCTTTACATAATGCAATTGAAAGAGCATTCGGTGTCCTAAAAAATGATTTCCTATTATAGTAAGTGCAAATGCACCGACTTATGTAGTTAGAATCCAAAAAGTAATAGTTTTAGGTTGTTGTATTTTATATAACTACTTAATGACAGTAGATCCTGATGATGCTCTTATTGATGAGGTTGATTGTGAACTAAATACTGGGTCTATAAAACAAGAATATCGTGCTCCTAGAAATCAGAATGAATATGCTGCTCGAAGAGAACAGTTAAGATTCTATACCTAATACTGTGTGGATAGATTATAGAAATTGAATGGTTATTATTATTTGTGTATTTTTTTGAATTTATATTTGATTTATTGTCAAGAAATGTATTTCTTTGATTAAATAAATGTAATTCATTTGAACAATTAAAGTACTTATTTATCAATAATTACTTTTAGTTGTTATTATAACTTTTTATGTGTTTCTTTTTTTATTGTGTAGATTTAACTATGTCGAGAAAGAAAAAAGTGATTACAATTAATGAAAGTGACAAAAGGACAAATAAGGATGGTGGTTTAACATGGACACCAACAATGGATGATGCTTATGTTGATACATTTTTGAATCAATATAATTATGGGAAATAGGGTAAATGAAACTTTCATTATACATGCCTATGATAATATAGTCATTAAGCTAAAAGAAATTTTGAGAGAGACATAGAGAAAGAAATAGTGCAAATCATTGGAAGACTATAAAAATGAATTTCTCAAAGTGTTATGACTTGTTCAAGCAAGGAATGGGTGGATTTTCTTGCAATTCAATTACTAAATTATGGGATGTTGAACATAAAGTTTGACGGAGATTGATTGAGGTAAATTTTATTAAAATCAAATTTTAATTTTTGTTTTATTAATTATTTTACATTTTGTTATTTATATTCTTACAATATAATACATATAAATTTTTAGGCATATCCTCATGCCCAAGAGTGGATGACTAAATCCATTCCAAATTATGACAAGATGGTGATTCATTATGGCAATGATCGAGCCATTGGGGAATATGTTGAAATTGTAGTAGAAATGAGACGTAGGAAGCAACATATTAGAATTGATGCTGAGTTAAGGGGGAATATTGATGATATTAATAATTTAATTTCTCAAAATGAGGTAACATTAGAGAATCATGATAGTTAAGGTGATGACTACGTTGACCTCATGACATCTCTTGAAACTCATTCTAAAAATCCATTTGATGTTTCGAGTAGTTTAATGAATAAGAGAGCTAAAAAATCAAAAGATGACAATGATGGTGAACTTATTCGATGGGGGTTTGAAATGGTTACTAATGTATTTACTACAAGAAATGCTATTATGGAAAGCTCAACACTCTTGTTATTTGAATTTTGGAAAGTGAAATATGGAATCTATTGGAGGATATAGGAATTGATTCACTAAGAATCACCATTACTTACCTATATTTTATTGATAATCTTGAAAAAGTAAGAGTAGTACTTGGCTGCCCGTGAGATACAAGAAAGAAGGTCATTAAAAGGTTGGTGTTTGGTTCATCTAGTCATTAAAGATATCAAAAATATCTTTGCTACATAAGTTTTTAATTTGTTGAACTATTTTTTTCCTAGGATGGAAACATTTATTTTTTATTTTAGTAAAATAAATTTATGTTGGACCACTATATGGTGATATGTTACTACTTTTTGTCTAGTACAAAAATGGCATTTAATTCACTAGTATGTAATGTTTTTATGTGATTGCAATTTTTTTATTTAATAGCTTTTATATGAATATATTGCCAAAGTGATAGTGTGCTGAAATTTTGGCAATGGCAAAAAATCTATCAATGCATATTTATATATCTTCCTGTTTCACTTAATAAAAAATATTGATATATCAACAATTGTGAGGTTAGACATGATAGTAAACATATCATGATAAAAGAATGCTATAAATTACAGGCAATGAAAGGTTATAATTAGAAAAAAATTATAATGAATCATTTCCTTTCTTTTTTAGTATTTATCCAAACAATGATTATTAGAATTCATTTCCTTTCTATTTTTTTTATTGATTTTAACTATCCAAATAAGGGGTACATGTATCATTTCCTTTCCTTTAAAAAACTTTTCTTTCCTTTATTAATATCAATCCAAACATAGTGTAAAATTTTTACTTTTTTCGAACTGACCTTTCTTTCTTCTTACTTTGATACGTTTTCTTTTTTTTCCTTTTTATAATGTCTTTTAGTACGCGTTTTAAGGGTTTAATAAGTTACAAGGTAGTTCCTAGGGGAGATCAACTCAATAGCAGAGGCGACAATGATAGGGTCCTTCTAATCATTGCAGGAAGGGATTACTCCAAGATTGCATTATGGCTAAATCTCATAACCAAAGAAAAGCAAAAGAGGTAAAAGATAGTGCCTACGCTAAGGGAGAATGGGTCTATCAGAGTATAGAAGAGTTTGTGGTTGCTATTGACTTTGAATTTGAGAACCCTCCAATTTTTTTATCTCAAGTCAATTTGGCTTCTTTGGCTAACCTTATTATTTTTATATTGTTCCTCATTTCGAGGTTCAACCTTTTCAGCCTTATATTCTTTATTCTTTTTTTCTTCTTGAGTTAGCTCCAATTGATGTCTCTCAATACTTTTCTTTATCTAAGAAGTCTTTTTGTCTATTTTCTTTCTTTAGTCTTGTGGTGCTTTTCGCTAATGTTCTTATTTAGAATCTTATTCCTACTAAGGAGGCTGAGATTTTTGATAATGAAAACTCCAATGATAAAGAGGATTTTGAAGAAGAGTAGGAATAAAAGACCAAAAAAGTTAAGAAAAGTGAGGATAAAGAGCAGTCCTTCTTAAATTTAGAGGGCTTGGCTCAGGTTCCCTTCTTTACTTTCTATTTTTAGGTTTGAACCATAAGGATGTGATGAATACCTTAAACGACAAAGCTAACCCTGAAAACTAACCTAATATATGCTTTGCTCATCATGTTCGCTCTTTAAGGGTCAATTTTGGCTTTTCAAAGAAGGGATACAGTGTACGAATGTCGACCATCGAAGACTAGGTCATTTTTCCCTAAAAATCACCAACTCTACATGTATTGGGATTCTATAGTGGCTGGTCTGAGGTTTTCTTTACATTTTTTTGTTGTTGAATTTTTTTCTTATAATTTAACTATAACTTAATTCACCTCCAATTCTTTTTTGGTATATAATAGCTTTCATTATTTTTTTAAAAAACTTAGATATTCTTCCTTCTTTCTCTATTTAAGAAATTATTTTTAGTTAAAAAACACCCATATGATAAGAGGTAGTTCTACATCATAGTTTATCCAGCTAAAAAGATTTTAGCTGACTACTTGAGCTCAATAAAAAATTAGAAACTATTTTTCTTTTACATTGAAAAGGAGAGTAGGAATAAGGATAAGAATAAAGATACCAAAGTTTGAGAAATTTTGAATAAGCCTGGCATTTTTAAAGATAAGCCAGCTTAATTAATAATGAATGACCTTAAAGCTCAGGACAAGATCTTATATTTCACTAAAATGGGAGAGTTGGTCATTGATGCATATGAGCTAACCTCCCTTAAAGTAGTCAACAAGACCAGCTACTGAGGTAGTTTTAAGGTGACCTCATAGGATATTTAGTTTTATAAATTTTTTTCTAACACTTAGCTTGTATTTTAATTACGTCTAATAACACCTAACCATTCAAAATCTTTGACTTCTACAAGTTTCTTCACCAACTACAGTAGAGGAAGAGCCATAAGTAGCCCATCCAACTTGGGACTCCTTCTAGAGAGGAATTAAAATAATCAATCTATTCGTCTCTCAAAAGTTGAGCTTTACAGCTTAGGTTCCTATTGACACCAAAGGTAAATAAAAGGTGACAATGAGTTGGGAGGCCTCTCTTTTAAAAAATTAGAGGACTAAGGCCTCCCTCTCTCTTGTAGATCTTGAGATCCAAGTTTTTAAGCCCACCTCAAAGCACTTCTCTATTGGCCTAGAATATGATGCCAATGAGAATCCTCTCAAGAACACTGATGTGGCAAGAAAATTTGCACGGGTCACAATCCCTCAAAGGAGTAAGTTACCTTTTAGCTCTAATTTAATATTGTTTAGTGGATTCCATTACTTTCTAAGTATAACCTCGATTTTTCTTTTTGTAGTTTCAAAGAAGCTTTCCGCCTACCCTTTTATCATTGCTAGTGAATGTGCGCACTGTGCCTATTTAGCTCTAGCCTATGATTTGATGATTGAGCAAGACTTCAATATAAATACTTAGGACAATTACAAGAACAACAACTTGATTGCCAAGGTTTAGGCTAGTATCTCTATCTCACATAAAAAGAAAGAAGAGTAGAAAAAAAAGGCTAAGGACTTAGTAGCCAAGCTAGAAGAAATGCAAGTTTAAAAAGTCTTAGCTGAGTCTGTGAAAGAATAGGCCAAGCTTAAACTTAATAAGGCTTAAGCTGAGATTACCAAATTGAGATCTGCGTTTGAGGCTAAATAGAAGGCTAAGAAAGAGGCCAAGGAAAAGGCTAAAAGAAAGGGCAAGTAAGAGATCATCTAAGAGTTTATGGCTTCTTAGAGGTATTTTGACCTTCAGGTCAAATTCTTCAAGAACAATGTCTTCAGCACTTTCTACCTATGCAAGGATGAAGTGCTATTTAAATACACAAGTATGAACCTTAACCTCTCCAACATCAGGTTGGATAACTTTAAAACTAAATCTCTAGTCCAGTATTAAGAGGAAAAAAAAGACGATGATGAGGATAAAGATGCGGCCATAGACGTGGAGCTTAATGCCACCCTTAGGCTCTTAATTAAAGAGGAATCTGTTGTTGCTATTGATAATGAAAGAGAATGAAGTAACTTTTTTTGTTTTTGTTTCTTTTTTGTATAGTTTTTTTCAAATAAAAGGTCAGATTTTTATAATGACCTAAGATAATTCAGTCACCAAAACTTTTGTCAACTTGTAATCACTCTAAAGAAATTCTATCATATTAATACAACTATTTTTTGTCAAAGTTTTAGCTCTATTTTTCCTTTTGCCTTCTTTTTATACTTTACCTTCATAACATACTTGGATCAAGTTTTAACTTGGATGATATGCTCGGACAAACTAAAGTGATTTGATAAATTGATCTTAACGTACCATCTTAGCTAAAGTTTTAGCTTTGTTAATATGATGAGTTTTAAAATTAGATTAATATAGTAAATCAAATATTCACTAAGTTTTTGCTCAGATTACGCGAGTTTAATAGAATTTAATTAATCAACTTAAGGACTCATTAAATTAACTTGAGAATCTATTTCTCTATATCGATTATAAAGACTTAGAGAATTCTTGAGATTAGATTGGACAATTTGTTAGATCATATTAGACAATTCATTGCTTGAACTCAAGGCTTTTGTAGTAACTGTAATCAAAATGCAAACTTTATTCAATTAGTATTTTGAAAGTTTGAAAGTGTGAGCTTGACTTCATATGAGCTACTGGTAGTAGACTTTGAGATTGTCTATATTCCATGTCCACAAGATAGGATTGTTATTTATATCCTATAATCTGTAGGTCATCTCATGAATGACCTCTTTGACAATGTAAGGGCCTTTTTTGTTCGAGGCTAACATTTCACCTCGATCATCTACTCCTAAAGTTTTAATTTTTTTTTAGCACCAGGTCACCCTTTTTTATATTTTTATGTTGGACTCTCTTATTGTAGAAGTTGGCTATGTTATGTTGGTAAGCTACTACTCTGGTTAAAGTTACATCTCTTTGCTCTTCTGCTAAATCAAGATTGGCTTTAAGGGCATTCTCATTCTCTTTTTCAGATCTGAGCTCAACTTGAAGGCTCGAAAGACCAATCTAGACAGGCACTACGACTTCTGTTTCAAATGCCAAATTAAATAAGGTTTCTTTTGTGAAGATTTTCATGGTCGTCTTTAAAGCCTATAAAACTTCAAGAAGCTTATCAGCCCATTTGCTTTTAGCTTTATCTAGTCTCTTTTTCAAAGCTTCAAGTATTGTTTTGTTAAACGCTTTGGCTTGACTATTAGACTAAGGGTGAGTGATCGATGTCAACCTCAAGTCGATGTTAAGTTTAGATCACCACTCTTTGAACCTTAGATTTTCAAACTGTTTGCTATTATCTATTATTATGGACCAAGGTAGACCAAATCTGTAGACTATATTCATTTAAATAAACTTTTCAACTTGAGCTTTTATTGTTATAGCTAGGGTTTTGGATTCAAGCCACTTTGTGAAATAGTCAACTACTATCAACACAAATATTCTTTATCTTATAGTCGGAGTGAATGGGTTGAGGATGTCCATTCTTCATTGTATGAAGAGCTAAAGGCTGATAATGGGGTTAGTTCGATCGATGGGAGATATTGTCCACAGACAAATTTCTGACAATTGTCATATTTTTTCACTAAGTTAGTCACATCCTTTCTGATAGTTGGCTAGTAATAACCCTATATAAGTATTTTATTAGCAAGCAGCTGAGGTTGAAAATGGTTACCATAAATTTTTTTGTGTATTTTCTTGAGTACATAGTTTATTTCTTTATTGTCCACATATCTCAGGTAGGACAAACAAAAAGATATTCTATACAATTTTCCATTAATCATGGTGCATTGAAGAGCTTTAGCTCGGACTTTATTTTCAGGTAATTCCCTCATTGTTAGGTATGCTTCGATCGGGGTTATCCACAACTCTCTTTGTTTAACTTACAAAAATAGTTTCTCCTCTATACTCTTTTATGCTAGCTTTTTTACCAGGACATGAGTTGAACTCTCTATCATTATTCTTGAGGCTAACTTGGATAATGAATCTACTAGTGTATTTTTTTACCTCAGCCTTAGAAAATATGGCTTGTAAAGCTAGTGCTTTGTCTAATTACTACCTTATTCCCTCTTTTTTAGCTCTAAATTCTCT
Source organism: Durio zibethinus (assembly GCF_047325235.1). Lineage (NCBI taxonomy): Eukaryota > Viridiplantae > Streptophyta > Magnoliopsida > Malvales > Malvaceae > Durio > Durio zibethinus. The sequence goes on from NC_143162.1 coordinate 28,468,621, forward strand.
ATTTATTTGACTGATCACCAATTAGGTGTCATTGTATACGATAAGGCTCTTCACGTTCAGCTCAGTTCACCAATCTTAGATCGACAATTAGGGCTTCATATTTGACCTTATTATTAGAAACTTTAAACCCAAACCTTAGGGCGTACTGGAGTAATTATATCAATTCCACTTCTGTGGCTAGTGGCCGATCCATCGATGAGGAGTTCCCACACATCTTATTCCTCAAGTTTTTTTACCTTTTTTAGGCTATTCGTTGGTCCTGACCAAGGTACATTCCATAATAAAATCTACTAGTACTTGAGATTTTGATTGATGGAAGATGTTGTACATGGATAAATCTTTAGCATTTGTCACATTTTTTTCACTAAGTCACTCGTATTCTTTTTGATAGTTGCCTAGTAGTAGCATTGTCTAAGTATTATAGGTAAGTGGCTGAAGTTTGAGGTGGTTATCACAAATTTTTTCATGTATTGCCCTAAGTACATACTTTGTTTCTTTATTATCTACGCATTTTAGGTAAGGCAAAATAAAAGATCTCTTATATAATTTTTCATTAATCATGGTGTATCGAGGAGCTTTCCTCATCAAAGCTTTAGCTTGGACCTTATTTTTTGGGTAGTTTCCCTATTGTTAGGTATCTTTTAATCAAGGTTATTCATGACTCTTTTTTTTCAACTTGCACAACTAGTTTCTTTTCTATACTCTTTTATACTAGCTCTTCTACCAGGACATTAGTTGTGCTTTCCATCGTTATTCTTGAGGCTAACTTGGACAATGAATTTGACACTATGTTCTAACCTCAGCCTTAGAAAAGATGGCTAGAAGAGTTAGTGCTTTGTCTAAATATTTCTTTATTCTCTCTTATTTAGCTTTAAATTTTTTATTTATTTGGCTGACCACCAATTGGATGTCATTGTATATGATGAGGCTCTTAATGTTAAGCTTACTCGCCAATCTTAGACCAGCGATTAAGGCTTTATATTTGACCTCATTGTTAGAAGCTTTGAACCCAAGCCTTAAGGCATACTAGAGTTACAGGTCTTTTGGACTAAACAGAATTATATCAGCTCCACTTTTATGGCTAGTGGTCGATCTATTGACAATGAGTTCCTACACATTTTCTTTCTTAATTTTTCTTACCTTTTTTAGGCTATTCGTCGGTCCTGATCAAGGCACATTTCATAACAAAATCTACTAGCACCTAAGATTTTAGAGCCGACCTAAGCAATATGTACAGGTCATATTCACTGAGTTCTACTGTCAATTTGATTAGCCTTCCTGATGGTTCTGATTTTTGTAAAATTTGCTTAAATGGTTGATTGACTAGAATGTGGATTGTGTGAGCTTAAAAATATGGTTTGAGTTTTCAGGCTAACGTAACTATTGCGTATGCCAAATTTTTTATCATGGCATGGTTTATCTTCAACCTTGTCAGCACTTTACTTATAAAGTACACTAGCCTATGTTTTCCTTCTTCTTCCCTGACCAATATTGCATTAATAGCTTGGTTGATTCTAATGAGGTATAGGTATAGTACCTCATTGGGTCTCAGTTTATAGAGGATATAAATGGAGGAAAGAAATTCTTTAAGCTCTTTGAATGTTTTCTAGCATTGAGGCGTCAATTTAAAGTTCAAGATGCTTTTGAAAATTTTGAAGAATGGTAGATAACATTTTGCCAACCTAGACATAAATCTACTAAAGTCAGCTATTCTTTTAGTTAACCTTTGTACCTCTTTTACTGAGGTCGATGCTTTCATGTCTCGAATGGCTTAGACCTTATCTGGGTTTGCCTTTATGCCTCTTATATTGATCATATAAGTAAGAAACTTGCCTGACGTGACTTCGAAGAAACACTTGCTTTGATTGAGTCTCATGTTTTATTTTCTTAAGGTATTGAAGGTTTCTTCTAGATCTTTCAAATGTTTAGTGGGGCTTTTGCTTTTTACTATCATATCATCTACATACACCTCTATATTTTTGTCGATATAATTTTCAAAGACTTTATTAACTAACCTCTGATAGGTCACTCCTACGTTCTTTAGGCCAAAGGGCATGACCTTGTAACAATGCAAACTTTTTTTTGTTATTAAGGTTTTTTTTTTCTCATCTTCCTTTAGCATTTTAATTTGATTATAACCTAAGTAGGCATCCATAAAACTAAGCAAATGGTGCTTGGTACTTTCATCAACTAGTCGATCTATGCTAGGGAAATGAAGATTATCATTTGGATAGGTTTTGTTAAGGTCGGTAAAGTCAACACACATTTTTTATTTTTTGTTGTATTTTTTTTTATCATGACTACATTGGCTATCCAGTTGGGGTAATGTACTTCCCTAATAAAACCTACTTGTAGCAATTTATCAACCTTTTTCTTAATCGTCTTTTGCCTCTCAAAGGAGAATATCCTCATCTTTTATTGAATTGGTGACCTAAGGAAAATGTATGCAAATTGAAACTAAACAGGACCATAAAGAACAATTAATTCAACTACTAAGAAACAACGTTGACCTGTTAGCATAGACTTCATTAGATATGCTAGGGATCAATCCCAAGATAATTGGTGACCTTGAGGTAAAGTTTACTTCCCAGTCCTACCTCTTATTGTTGTGACGTAGCATTGTCACGCCATGGATTAGTCTTCTTGGACCTTTTTAATCCCATTCGATGTTGGAAACTTGATCTTTAAGTGAGAAGTTTAGCCAATTAACCGCATAACAGAGTAGCTAGGTTAGCCTAATATCATGTTGAAGGCTAAATACATATATACCACCATAAACTTAATAACTAAAATAATGCTCCTTGACTCATTCCCTAATGTGATCAATAACTTGATTGTTTTTTTTATCGGCACCTGTTCATTCCCAAAGTTGATTAGCATGGTAGTGAATGGTTTCAACACTTTTTTTATTCTTATTTTCAGCATTGTGCCATAGTACAAGACATTGATCAAGCTTTTGTTATCAAACATAATTTTTCTTACCATATAATTATATACAACAGTACTGACTACGATGGCGTTATCGTACGAGAATTGGATTCTTTCTATGTCTTTTGACATAAAAGAGATTGGTTCATTTCTTCATTCATTCTTTTTTTTGTTCAAAAACCTTATGGCCATTATCCTTTCCTAATCAAACTTTTTCTTGGCTAAAGTGGAACTTCTCCCAATAATCACGTTAATTATGCCTGCAATGGGCATGTTATCCACAGCTTAGCTTCCCTTTTTGCTAGTTTCTCTGGTTATCATTACTTTAATTTTCGTTCGATTTTTCTCCTTAATTTCTTACTAGCTCTTCTTTTCAGTCCCTTTTTCTATAATCTGACTTGCCTTGACTCTATCTTTGTTGATCCATAATCTTTCCCAGTCAACCTTTCTTTATTAGGCTTTTTATTTCATTCTTTAGGTCAACACAATCCTTTGTATTATGATCGATGTCTTGATGAAAGGCGTATTTTTTAGTTAGATCCCTCCTTATGTCCTGCCTCAGTGTTTCGATCATTTAAACTCTAACTCTTTTTCTATTTGTATCAGAATCCTCTCTTGGGAGGTATTTAATGCGGTGTAATTCCTTTTTCTACTTAGGCTTCTAGCCTTATGTTATCTCATTCTTGAGGGGAGGATCATAGAATTATTTGCCTTTTCTCTAGTCTAAGAAGAGGGATGAGGTTTTCTCATCTCAACTGCTGATGATAAGGATGAGCCTTTTTCTCTTTGATTGTTTTTCATGGTAATTTCAACATTTATTATTTTTTGACCACAAATAAGACGTTGCCTAGCATCTTTGGTGGCTCTAAGGATAAGGTAAGCTTCAAATGGTACTGTTTGTCATTGAGTCCATTGGTTAAGATGGCTACAACAGCTGTTTGTTATAGATCTTTTACTTGTAAAGCTTCCACAATTAAATGTGTAATGTAGTTTTTTAGAAACTTATTTCTGCCTTGATAAATTGACATCAGGCTTAGAGTTGTTTTCTTAGTTCTTCTACTACTAATGAAATAAGAAAGGAAAGAGTAGTTGAGTTATTTGAAAGTGGTAATTGACTTAAATTTGAGGTTGCAGTACTAGAATCGAGTTGCACCTTTAAGGGTTATAGCCAATCCTTTACACATTAGGGCTTCATCTGTACCATGTATCATCATATTAGTCCTATAAAGTTTCAAATGATCAAAAGGATTAGTGGTATCATTATAGGTCTCCAAGATTGGCATTTTAAATCCTTTTGGGGGCATGATCTTGTCAATTTTCTCGGTGAAAGGCAAGGTTTCTAGGAACTTCAACTCGTCCTTGAAAGTGACAGCTTTTCCTTTTAGTTTCTTTTTCATGGCTTGCATTTTAACCTCCACATCTCTGTAGGGCTTCAAGTCTATTTGTTTGGATTGTTGGGTTATGGCTTAGGTAGAGTTATGGTTGAGGTAGTGATGATATGTGGCTAGAATGGCATGTTCCTATCCCCTAGAGGTTGAATAGGCTTCAACTTCTTCAAAGCTTAGCTATTTTTCCATTAGATGTTTACCTAAGGTGATCAGATCAGGTACTTTGAAGACTTAAGGTGGAGATATACTTTGGAGCATCTGTTTCAAGGCTTGAATTTGTTCAGTCAAGGTTTGAAATTATTACATGGTTGGCCCTACTTGTGTTGTGTCATGGTAGGTTGGTCCATTGGTTAGCGATTATAGGTTTTGGTCCTATTTGGAACAGTTGGCTTTCTTTATTCTTTGGCTTTCTTTTTGGGTAGCATGGTGTTTAGCTCGACAAAAAAATAAACCCCTCACCTGACATGTCAAATATTGGTTTCGAACTCCAAACTAAGAGTCAAACCTTGAAATCAAAAGAAAGGAAAAAAAAAACGGTTAAAAGTAAATGTAAGAGTATTCTCTACATTTGTACTCCGACGCTCAAATTAGAGGTTGAGACAAAAAAAGTGAAAATGAAAGGAAAATAGGAAAGTAAGAAAAAGTTAGATTCGATTGGTAGTATCTAGATGGCTTTATTTATAAGCAAAATGTGAAAGATCTGTAAGGTAAGATAATGATATAATTAAACTGACGTGATATTGTATATATTAGAGCGACCTAATATATCAGGTTGGCCCATAAGTAAAAAATACTTTTGATTATTTATTGACAATTTCTTATAAGAGAAATGACCAATTTACTTTTTGAATCCAAAAATAACTTTAACAAACTCTGACGTGATTGAAAATAAGGATGAATCATGCCCATTTTGTAGTTCAGTCATTTGATTAATTTTTTCCCCAAACAAAGATAGGGAATGCATATATGAGGTCCGGTGATTAAAATTTAAATATTTGTACTTAGCTAAGTTAAAAACTCAAGACCGCTGGCAAACAAATGAGTTACATGCCGTCTGAAATGCCGCTTGAAGGGAAAAAAATGGAGCAAAAACTGCTGAATATCTTACAAAACTGCAAAATATGAGACAAGATGAAACAAACCCATCTTCAGTCTCTGATTTACGGATTATTAGGAGGTAAAAGTTTTCTATTACCTAAACTCATCAGTTTCTCTTCTGAACTTGGCTCTCTCGATTACTCCCTCAAACTATTCAGAAACTCTCAAAACCCAAGTCCAATTTCGTACGACACGATGATAAAATGCTGCATAGGCAAATCCCGTAAAGCTACATTGCATGTTTATAACCAAATGAAAGCCTTGAAGATCACCACAAATGGCTATTCTTTCAGCTTTCTTTTGAAATGCTTTGAGTCATTTGACGCTTTAAAAGATGGAATGGTAATTCATGGTGATGTTTTGAAGATGGGTCTTGGTTCTAGCATCTTTGTTCAAAATATCCTTTTGGATTTTTACGCCAAATGCGGCGGGAATTTGGGGTTTGCTTTGAGAATGTTTAAGGAAATGCCTGAAAGAGATGTGGTGTCGTGGAATTCGATGATTGGGGCGTTTATGGCAGGTGGAGAGATTCAATCTGCAATTGGGTTGTTTGAGTTGATCCCGGAGAGGAATGTCGTGACGTGGAATTCTGTTCTTTCAGGGCTTTCCAAGGCTGGGAATATGAGGTTGGCTAGTTCAGTTTTTGAGAGAATGCCTGAAAGGAGTGAGATTGCGTGGAATTCCATGATTTCTGGATATTTAAAGATGGGTAATTTAGGGGCTGCAAGGTCAATTTTTAATCAAATGCCTCAGAAAACCGTGGCCTCAGGGACGGCTTTGATATCAGGGTATGTCACAATTGGTGATATTAAATCTGCAACAAGTGTTTTTGATCAGATGCCTGTTAAGAACGTGGTTTCTTGGAATTCTATGATTACAGGTTACGGTAATAGTCACATGTTTGATGAAGCTCTTAGTGTGTTTCATGAAATGTTAATTGATGGCAAGTACAAGCCCAATCAAGCTACTTTGGTCAGCGTACTTTCAGCTTGTTCTCATTTGGGGTCACTTGATCACGGGAAGTGGATTGATTCCTATATTAAGAAAAATATAACTTGACTTGTCTGTTCCTTTGGGCAATGCCTTGATAGACATGTTTGCTAGATGTGGAGATATGGAAAATGCAATGGCAGTTTTTGAAAAGTTGGCTAATAAAAGTATAATTACTTGGACATCAATGGTTTCTGGATTAGCTTTTAATGGGCAGTGCAGAGAAGCTTTAGATCGTTTTGATAGAATGTGTTTAGAAAAAGTAAAACCAGATTATATCATTTTTATCACTGTCCTCTCAGCTTGCACTCATGGCGGGTTGGTAGAGGAGGGTAAAAGGGTATTTGATCAGATGGTCTTTCAGTTTGATATCAAACCATGAATTGAGCGTTATGGATGCATGGTTGATCTTCTTGGTCGAGCAGGGAGGCTAGAGGAAGCAGTGAGTTTTATAGAAAGCATGCATTTGAAACCAAATGATGTCATTTGGGCCATCTTGCTAAGTTCTTGCCTGATTCATGGAAAGGGGGACTTGCTGGAATCCGTAAAGTAAAAAATTCTGGATCAGGAGCCATCAAATCCAGGATATTTAATGCTTCTCTCAAATTTGAGTGCGTCAAAGAGACAGTGGGCAAATTTTTCAAGCTTTCGGGTGGCAATGAGACAGCAGGGGATAGAAAAAGTTCCTGGTTGCAGTTCAATTCAAGTGGGAAACATAGTACATGAGTTTCTAGCCAGAGACACGAGGCATGATCAAGGAAAGGAGATATATGGCATTTTGTACAGTTTGTATAGACACTTGAAAGTAGTGTTTGACTCTCCAATGTGCTGTGAGAATTTCAAAAATTTTACTACGGAATTTTGACACCAGAATTATCAACCAAATAATGAGTTTGGACAAATGCGGATATGAAAGTTGAAAGTAGAATAATTTGTTCTTAGTTGAGAAAATTATAATACTATAAAAAGGCAAAAAAGAAAAAGGTTCTTTAACTTCTCTCAACTGGGAAAGAAACTGGTTTTGTTTGTATATCTTCATTTAACAAGAAGATAGTTCACTGATGAGTGGCATTACAATAGCTGCATCTAATGTCTTGGATTCTACTAATAATTTGGGTTCTTTGACTATCTTTTTGCACTGCTGATTAAGGCTTGAGCAAGAGAGAAGGATGGTGCTCTAGAGCTTGTTCTGGTTTATCTCTTCACGAGTTTCTCCATCCTAGCAAAACGGTATGCTGGTTTTGCCTTCAGTCTAGCCAACAGCAGAAGACTTCATTTGTTCTTCCTGTGGACACATTTTTATTCTTTGGAGCTGTCTTTGACACTTGAACACTAATGTGAAGGACTTCTTGTTGTGCTTATGTTTGAGGTTTCTCAGTAAACACCTACTCTAAAAGGGAAAAAAAAAAGAAAAAAAATTTGCTTCCAGCACAAAACTGCAGTAGCCTGCATAGATCAATGACCACGATATTGTTCTAATCTGCAACTAATATGTGAGGGTGTAGCCATTAGTAATGGAAGGAACTACGGGAAGTGATACAAACAGGTCTCACTGGTCACAAACAGTGATCTACATCTTCTAAGGTCTGATCGAGTGTGTTGTGGCTACTAGTAAGAAACTTTTTATGAAAATGTGGCAATGAAAGATGACAAACAGTGTTGATCTTCAGTGTTAGGTATCTGAGGAGGCTGAACAATCATTTCAGAATACGGAAACCATTCAATTTGTTACCTTTCCAAAGCTTACTTTCAGATATTGTAATGCAGATGGATTTTTAGTTGACTAATTCATATGGATTGCAAACAAACACTTAAGCCTGATGTGATATATAAATTGGTTTCAAGCTCCCTTAAAATGCATTTCTTTTATCATGATCTTTTCAATTGAGGAATCTCCATCCAGCCACCCATGGTTTCCTTTGCTTTACTTTGTCAATAGGAGCTAAAATGGAAACATTGTCCTGGACTCCATAAACTCTTTTTGCTGCATTTTTTCACCCCAAGTTGGTCCTTGTACATACCTTTTTGCACATGGACTATAGCAAGCCTTTATTTCTTTCATCCATATATTTGGTGCATCACTGTCACTGATTTTTTGTGATACATTTCCCTTCTTTCCTCTCAAGTTCGAATGTTTCTTCATGGATGGGAGAATTACATGCTTCAAGGAACTGGTAGATTGTTCCTAAATCTTGGACATTTTGATGATTATTAGTCACTGGAGTTTCAATTGCCAAATATGCTTTCTAATCCTTGAATTTTCATCTGCCTTTGGTTGGTTATTATGCAGATCTATGGTTTTAAGCACTGTCCTATAACCTTTCCCCTAGTGAACTATATGCCTTTACTTCTTGACTTTGACTACTTTGGCTCTCATTTGAGTTGTTGTTCTTCATGTTAATTGAAAATGTGTTTCTAATTATATAAGCTCTTGTAGTCAGCAGGAATGCTAGAGAAGTTTTGATGAAATGATGATCATAATTCAGGACTTTCTATTTGTCTAGGGCTAGCATTCAACTTGCGATGGACTGCAGAAACCGGTTCACTTGAGACATTCCTCATTTGACGATTTCCAGGTCCTTGGCTTGTATTCTAGGGCCTAGCATTAACTAGCAATCGTTTGCAGCACTGTCAGCTTGAGCACAGGTCTCATTTGATGGTTGCCTGGTCCATGGCACATATCTGTCCTTCAACTTCTACTTAGATAAGCAAGTTGAGAACTTTTCTTTCCTGCAATGAGGCAGCAATTAATTTTTTTTTATGCCTTTCTTTACCCATTTATTCTTCCTTCTAAATTGTGCTTATTCCCCTTACTCTTCCTGTTTTTGTCCTTTTTATTTTTCCTTTTCTATGCAACTTTGACATGTTGAATTTGTTTTCGTTCTGATTCATTTAGACCTTTTCCATAGTGAATTTGACGAATTTGCTATCAGAATTGAGATGGACAGTAGAGCAGTAGAAGTATTTGCTATCAAAAGATAAAATGCTAACTACAAACAAAAATTGAGGCTTTTTTTCTGTTCTGCTTCCAGTTGGAGAAAGATATAAGTCTAGTTCAGCCACAAACAAATGTATGCAGGGAACAGCATATGGAAGTACTAACACGCCCGGTGAAAGGTAATTTACCTTCAAATTATCTCCAGGACGAGTGCTCACAACAGATCAAGTGCATTGAGAGAGACTTGATTCTAAATTTTTTCATTTTGTCTAATAGAAGATAACATTCACCGGCCATTGCTTTCAAAAAGGAAAAATATGTGGAATTGTTGAAATTTAGACAAAATTAAATTTTATCCTCTCTTGCTTACTTGTTAGATTGTAACTCTTTATGGGGGAAAGACCAAGAAGAAGAGCAAAGGGGCCTTCTTTGAAAGATAGTTATAGCATTTCCTAAATGTAAAAATCAAACAAGGATGTTGCATGTTGGTCAAATCAAGGACAACCAAACCCCAACTTATAATGGAGTTTGTATCAATCATGCTTTAGGAACATTTAGCCAATGATGGACATTGTGATAGGATATTGAAAACCAAATACTATATTAGACAGTTACCTCTGGTGTGATGTGATATTCATGGGTTGGTTACTTCTTGTTTCTTATATCTGTTATTTTCAACTAATCCTATTACCCAAATTTGGTTGTTGGTTTTGTTCATGTTCCGACTTTAAAAGGATCTAATTTCAGTCTGATGCAGAAGGCATAAATTCCATCAATTAGTGTTTACTGTTTACACCAATCTTATCTGTTGTCATTTTTGTGCGCAGGATGTAAGATGAACCGTAAAAGATACCTGTTTTGGTAAGGGCAGCAAACAATGCTTTTGGTCCCATGGATAAAATATTAACATGGCATGTGTCCTTATTAAGCATACTAATCTGCAAAACTGATAAACTTTCGGTGATGATGAAAGTGGAAATTAATAAAGAAGGCAAAAGTATTTATAGGTAGAGGTTGGCAATCTTGTCTGAATTGTTTGGAGGTTCTAGACCTAGAATTCAGATGTGGCTTTTCTTTCATTTTCCTTTTTTAAGTTTCGGTTACAAAAAAAAAAAAAAAAAAAAGAAGAAGAAGAAGCACTACGCCATGTGCCAGGTTCGTGTTCTTACAAAAAGCCTAAATCATTTTGATGCTAAAATTGTGTGGTGAGCTGTTGACCGAATTTATGTGGAATTCTCTGAAATGACATTATGGAAACTAGGCCATACGCAACTTTTAAGAAAGAAGGGCTAACAGTCGAAATAATTTTTGAAAACTTTTGCTACATCAATGGTAGAAATAGAGAGAAAATATTCAAGAGACATTGTCTGGCCAAATAGGGTACTTCAAATAAAGTTGATCTAGCTACCAGAAAGTAAAGAATCCCATGTGCAAAATGAAAGAAAATACATTTCCCATGTGCAAAATAAAGTTGATCTAGCTAAATTCTAATGCAATGTCGATGTTTTCTTGTGCCTGCAGTATGTATTCCAGGGAATTCTGTTCAAATTTTGACATCTCTATGTGCAAGTGAAGAACTGGGCAAACTCGGTCTTCTTTTTACATAAACAAATTTTACAAGAAGCCTTTCCCTTCTAAATATTCTTCTTTGCAGCATTAAGGAAACCAATCATGTAAATTTTGACCAAACTGAAGGAAGAAATGAGTCATAAAGACCAAATAAAGAAACAAAACTGTAGACCATTCAGGTAGTAATCAGTTAATGGAGTTCACCCAAGATTCTTGGGAGTTAGGGAAGCACCAAACGGTAAAGGGATTAGTGGCTTAAAAACCTAAAAATTGATTTAAATACGTTTTCTGAAAGTTTTCCTCCACCTTCCACGTCAGTTAAAGTGTGACGAACCTTTTGAATATGCATTTTTTCTTTCAACAGATCACACAAGTGTAATTTTCATATTAATCAATTTGTAGCATAATAATGATCCCCTGTCCTGATCAATTCAGAACTACTATCAACTTTGTAAAAGCATGGGATTATCATTGTGGATCTTTGAAGTTTTAACCAAAGTTTAAAAACCCAAAATTTCAACACAAAAGAACAGAAAAGCAAACAAAAACCTTCCCTGCTCTGCAATGTAGAAGTAACTTTTCATTTCTTAGTAAGCATGGATTTTCCTGTTTGTTTGGTCACGTGAACAACGATATTTTCACATTTCGTATTAATGGAGGATCCTACCCCAATGATTCGAAAAGGAAGGTATAGCAAATTAAAGCATCAAATTTTCTTACGTGATTCTGTTGAATTCTACCAACATTTTTCTTTGAGATGTAAAAGTAGTTTTTTTTTTTTTTTAAATGAAACATCAAAGTAGTTAACATACAAGAAAATGGTATTCGACATAATTAGGTTCCGATGTGTTTTCCAACTCAGAAAAACATGAAATGAATGCAACTGTTACAGCCTGATCATTCCGGTCACCTCAATGCTAAGTGTAATGACAGCCATATATATATATATATATATATGTATGAATGTATGTATCTCTTTGTCGATTCTCTAATATAAGTCCTAAAATTCAACATACAGTAGTCACAGCCATTAATAAAGAATAAGCATATCTGCAGGTTCTCTGAACTTTTTGTGCAAATTGCTGCTGTGATCGTTACTATAATTTATTTTGCCATAAAAGAAGAAGAGGAAAAAAGTTCCAATTGGGCTTTGAATTTCAAGTTTGAACTGCTTATATTAATGCAGACTTACCCTGGTTCATAGGGTACTAATGAAAACATGAAAGAATTTTATATATATATATATATATATATTTTTTTTTAAAGAAGCTGATATCATTAATACATGCGTCCACTACTTGGATTCCTACTCCACGAATGAAAAAAAAAAAAGTAGAACAATTGGGATGGCATTGGCCATGAATTTCACACTGTCCCTATCCACTAACAGAAATATTATAAATGCAATGGAAGTTTTCGATTTCCATGTGTGGCGCCATTACACAATAAACCTGTGCTTAGATATACATACTCCATGAAAAGATGGTTTTTTTTTTCTTTTTTTATTTTTTATTTTGGCAGTTTTTCAACCATTAGGCACCTACTTTGGAAAGTGTCGTTCCTTGGAGGGCAACGAAGCCTTCAAAGCAACCATTAGGCACCTACTTTGGAAAGTGTCGTTCCTTGGAGGGCAACGATGCCTTCAAAGCCTTGAATAAAAGCAGCCTATTATAATATGCCACGATCAATTATGATGGGTCTTAATCTGATCCAGGCTCGATTTTGATCTAACTAGAATGGTCCCCTCATCGAAATTCCTAGGGTCTTTTCTTTGATATTTTAGTGTATTCATCAATTAATTTTTTACTAAAAGCTGGTATAGAATGAAAGTTTGAAAGCTGTGAAGAGTTTAGCAAAGAAAATTTAATTTAGGAAAGAAGTTCGAGTTTATATTTTGAAAATCTGTTTATGTGAACTATAAAAACACATAGAGAAGATTGTTATGAAATTTTTATTACAAGTGGAGCCGAATATGCTTAATTATGAAAATTGATGATTAATGGAATTTGAATAAGGTAGAGATTGTTTAAATTGATTCAAATTTTATAAAGATTTGGATAAAGATCTATTAGAGATAGGATTAATTAGATATTATTTGATAAATAAAAAACTTGTAAAAAAAGAATTTTAAGATGAAAGAGATTTTTGACAAGCAAATTAGTATGCTTATAAATAAATAAAATCTTTATAAGATTAGATATGTGAAAAAGAAGTAAGAGAGTTATAGAATTTTATTAGGTAAATATCCTATATCTAAGAGAGTTATAGGATTTTATTAGGTAGATATCCTATATCTAGTTGAGATTAAGAAAATACTTATGAGTGTGTATATATAAATGGAATAAAGGAGAATTTTGCATATATATATAAATGGAATAAAATCTTTTTTTTATTCGTGTATGTTGGTAAGTTAGACTGAATTACATTAAATTATTATATCTTATGTAGTTGATCGATTGTTTTATTTTATTTCTGCTTACTTGAATATTTAATTGGATAAAGGGTTTTATTTTTTGCCTAAAAACCCTTAGATATATATTAGTTCATGATATAGGGTTTCATTATGCTTGATAGCTGACAAAACATTGACAGTTTCTACTCCAATAAAAAAAAATTGCAAAATCACTTTTCTGAAAGAGCATAAGAATCACATTTCTAGTCATTTATAATTTACATATATAATTAGGTAACAAGAGCTTGGCCTGAAGTTGGTACTTGGCATTTATCTAGTTAAAGCAGTTAAAACTAGAAATGGCTCAACCAAAGCCAAATCACAAATTTGTCGACCAAAACCTGCGGTCAAGCTGGAGAGTGGAGACGTCTGGTTGCTAGTATATACATGAAAGATCATCACTTTTGCATTCACTTGGTATGAACTCCTTTCGAATTGCAATGTGAACATAAAAGAAACTTCAATCACTGAGATCAAAACTGACACAGATGCGCTACCATAAGTATATGAGATATTGATAGTTATTAGCACTTTACTCGATACCATACCATATAATTATGTTAGAAATTTTTGGTTAAGAGTCCAATAATGATAATAAAATTGTCAGATTTTAAACAAAGGTAAAAATATGTACTAGAAAATGACCATTTCTCTGTTGTTTTCTTTGTTGAAATAGTTATTCTAATTGCTAATTAATTTTGCCTGGCAGTGGATCTCAGAGAGTTGCTCAGGGTTGGATTGATCCTACGGTCCTGAGAAGCAAAATTTTACACTCAACGACTCTTGCTCTATGTACTACTAGGCAGTTTGTGCTGCCTCACTGCCCAGTGAGTCCACTAGAGTTGAGTCAATGTCATAAGAAAATGGTAAGAGAAAGAGTGGTTAGTCAATAATCGATAATCCTAATTCGACAGTAGACATCATTAAAGCGATATTTATTATGAGACATAGATTGTACGCCATTTCATGGGACCCGCCCTTTACAACCTCAATGTTTTTGCAACAAATGAAAGATGCTTCTGGGCTTTGTTACCCTATGCACCATCCGCTATCGAGATGTTATTTTTTCTGTGGTTCCCTCATTTTGACTTCTGAAACCTGAAAACTGCTTGCATTCTAGAGAAGCAAAGGAGAATTTGAGATTTGATGGGAATTCATTTATACACCTCCACTCAAAGTAATACTCGCAAGAGGACCAAATAAATATATAGTCTTAATTGCAATTTGTCGCTAAGGTAATTTGATTTAGACAAGAAATCAACAAGCTAAGCTAGTTGAAGTTAACTTCTTAGCTTTGAAAAGCGTCTGAAAGTTATGCGTAGATTCATATTTTTTTCATCGAGATAATCACCTTAATTCATGCTTATTATCGGTTGTTATAACATTTAAGTCTAAAAATATATTCATAAAACATAAAAATATGAAGTCGTTGTTAATTTTTTTTTTATTTAAGTGTAATAGTTATCTAAATAATTTTTTTTAAAATTATTCTAAATGTAAATTAAAAGTCTTTAAAAAAATAAGTTATAATCTAAATTAATAGAATTAAATTTGGGAGTTAATTATGTGCAGAAAAAATTTTAACATTTCATTATGTCTAAAAACTCGTATCAAAATAATCATATGTTATCATGTTTAAGCTTTAATAAAAAAAATTTTTTTATTAATTTTGATATTTAAATATTAAAAAAAAATTTTTTAGGTTTTCACAAAAAAATTTTTTTAAGAATATTTAAGATAAACTCGTTATTTACTTGAATAAGTTCCGTTATCGAATTTATTAAATATCTTATAATAAATCAAATTTTGATTCTTTTTATTTATTTACAAAATATTGTTAAACAAAAATTTATCAAAATATCATAAAAAATCATAAATACATTACACAATAAATTATAACATGCAAAATAGATTATGCAAATATCATATAATCATGCCAAAACATTATAAAAATCATATAACAAATCATGCAAATAAAATATTAGGTAATAAATCATGCAAATTCATGCAAACTATCAAGCAAATATATATTACAATTATTGTCATAACATATAGATCTGTGGACCAATCGTTAGATATGGATTAAATGGAGTTGCCATCAATTTTTTTTTGTTTAGGTGTGATTAACCACCTGATTGAATCTATCATATTTAAAGAGGAATCTCAAGATTGACTTAAGTATCTTTAAATAGTAGATTCTAATCTACAAAACCAAAGTTTAGGTTTGAAAGTACGGTTACGCATGAAAAAAATTATAGCACCTCCACAGCATACATCCACTGGATGGTACCAGTTAGATTTCAAATTATCCAAGCCATAAAAAATGCTTATGCTTTACCAAAATATTTAATATTGAAAATTAATCCTAAAATTTTTTTAATAATTTGGTAGCAATTTAAGATAATTTTCTCATATCAGGAGTATTCATGGAGATGAGTGTCCCACTTTGAAGAGGCTTTATCGTCAAATTTATTAATTTATTTTATTTCAAAAAATTAATAAAATCTCTCAATATTTTAGTGTGACTTAATTTGAAGCAATTTTCTAATAGTTTAGAAGATAAAAATTATATTATTTATTTATTATTTATTATTTTTATTTTAAGTTTTTGAAAATTGATTTATGAAATTTTCTAATAGTTTGGTGGATTTCGTACAGATTTAATTCATGAAAATTCTCTAATAGTTTGGGGAACTCATGAATTCATTTGAAAATATTTTTTTATTTTTGGTTTTTTAGGAAAGAAATTTTTTATTTTGAAAAATGTTTAATAAATAATAAACTACTGAAAAGTAAAAAAAAAAAACTAGTAAAATAAATAAAAAAATCAAAATCAAAATATAAAGTAAATGTACAAAAAAAAATAAAAAAGATAAAGAAAAACCTGTGATTCAAGTCGGATTAACGCACAGGTCAACAAGCAGGTCAACAGGTCTAAGCATGGATCTGGGTGTTCCAAAATGTTGTCGTTTTGGAATACTATATATGTAACATCCCCGATCCCACATCAAGAGGATGTGTGGATAAAGAATGATATATATGTAGAGACTTAATCCCAAAAATATGTGAGGCACCTTTTGTAGGATAAAACCATGAAACGTTCGGGTCAAAGCAGGCAATACCTCGCAGGTTGGGTGCGGGTCTCTACAAATGGTATCAGAGCAGTCACCAGTCCGCAGTCGTGGGAGTCACTAAGTGCTACACGGTGGAGCCGTGGGAGTCACTAAGTACTACACGATGGTCTGGTGTGATCTTAGTCCTGTGGATGGACTCGGCTTGACAGGGACGTCAAGCATTAAAGGTGGGGAGATTGTAACGCCCCCGATCCCACATCAGGAGGATGTGTGGATAAAAAATTATATATATGTAAAGACTTAATCCCAAAAATATGTGAGGCGTATTTTGTAGGACAAAACTGTGAGACTTTCGGGTCAAAGCGGACAATACCTCGCAGGTTGGGTGCGGGTCTCTACAATATAAGTAAAATCTGCCTGTTTCTCTTTTAGAAGCCCTTTGTTCACTCTCTCTCTAACCTAAAGAACACTCTGAACTCTCTCTAGAAATGCTCATAGCTTCAACTGAAAATTAAAAAAACTCATCAATTTCTGAAAATTTCATCGAAATCCTGTTGAAAACTTCAACCACCATCAAAAAATTCAACCAAAAAATTCATGTTCATCCCAAGATTTAGCTTTTTCCAGAAAAATCCCAAAAAACCTCAAAGTTTCCCAGATCCTTTCAGAAATCTTTCAACAACTTAAACTACACTCCAGAAACTTAGATCTAAACCCAAAAACTTCCAAACAAACCTAGAATTCCAGAACCAAAATCTTAGCAACCCAGAAACTTAAACATTGAGTTCTTTTACCAAATCCACCATTCCTTCCAAAAACTACCCTTTCTTTAAAAAACAATCAACCTTATCCCTTATAAAATCCACCATTTGTCCATTCTTTTGTAATGTTAGTTCAATTTATAGACAACCTTAGGGTAAATTTTTATGAAACGGACATAATCAATCCTAGGCTTGAATCCTGGGATTAGGTTTTGCCCGAGCATAATCTTAAGATTTTGATTTGGTCCTAATTGAATTTGTTAGTTATTCAGACTTGATTCAGCATTGAAAACATTTGACTATAGGATTGGATTCAAATTTTCATTTCCTCGATTTTCACCAAAGATAAAAAAAAAAAGGAATAAAATAAAATAAAATAATAATAATAATAGTAATAATATAATAACAATAATAATAATGTAATAATATAATATAAAAATAATACTAATCGGTTCAATTGACTTCGATACAGATGGGTGTCTACAACTGCTATTCTTTGCATATTCTTGTTAAATAAGAGTAATACACAGACCTAGACACCCACTTTGTTCCAAAAGTGAAAGCAGTAAATTGAAATGATTGGGACAAAGCCGTAAGCTAGAAAAATGGTCGAAATCAAAAAGTCAAGAAAATGATCTGAACTAAGCTGAGATCAAATAATCAGGACAAAATCACGAGTCTAAAGATAAAGCGACAAGGGCTGAGTGAAGGTAAAAAATGAATAACCAGGTCAAAGCTGCGAGTAAAAAAAATGATCTGGATTGAGCCGAGATCAAATGATCAGGATGAAATTGTGAGTATAAAGATAAAGTGACCAAGACCGAGTTGAGGTCAAAGACAATTGACCAGGACAAAACCGCGAGTAGGAAAAATAAATGATTTGGACTAAACCGAGATCAAAATGAGTGATCAAGATTAAACCATAAGTCAAAAAAATAAAATTTAAAATTTTACTCTAAATCCAAAGATTCACAATTTGGACATTCAAAAATTTATGAGGTTTCATAACAGAAGTTGAAAGAACCCAATATCCCAACAAAATCACAAAGAGTCAAGATTTGCAAAAGTTTTCAAATTCGCAAGCATGAAAGATTCGTAAAATTTCAAGTTTGACAGAGGTTCTAGATTCGCAAAGATCTCAGGTTCGTAAGGATTTTCAGATTCACAAGAAAGAAAGATTCATAAGATTTCAAGTTTTACAAAGGTCAAAAAAATGATTTGGAGTGAGTTAAGATCGAAATGAGTGATCAGAATTAAACCATAAGTCAGGAAATGAAATGACCAAGACTAAGTTAAGGTCGAAAATGAATGATTGGGATAAAATCCTAAGTCAAAAAATGATCTAGACGAAGTTGAGATCGGATGATCAAGACAAAATCACGAGTCAAAAAATAAAGCTACCAGGATCAAGTCAAGGTAAAAATTGAATGACTAGAATGATACTGTGAGTTAGAAAAATGATCTAGACTAAGCCAAGATCAAATAAGTGAAAAATGATAATGTGACAATATAAATGCATATCTTATCTTGAATGTCAATGTAAACATAATGTATGTAATACAAATGTTACTAGATTGATGCCATGAAACTTCAATTATGGTAGCAAGATTCTCAAGACTCCACCATCTCATGTAATCCTTATCAACTTAACCAATCCATGTCATTCTTTTCATCTAGTCATAACTCGTAGGCCATGTCAACAAATCTATTACTGAATTCATCACTGAGTCACTTTGTTTGCCCTATTGTAAATCATTTTCTCATGCTTTTTTTATTTATCTTATAATAGATTTCTTTCAAAAGAATGAAAAATTCTTTTACGAATAGTGTGATTTATTTATTTACCATCATTCTTAATCATGATAAATATAATACATTTTCTTAATTCATACAGAAGATATACATTTGTAAAGAATAAGAAAGATGGGTCTCTATTATCGAAAAGAAATATGGCTAATAACAAATCCAAGGTGAACAAAGGCAGAATACTGTGACTATTCAAATGAGATATCAACATCCAAAATAATGATTATTCAGACAAATTTGAACTCCAACTTATAATTCTCTTTCAAAAACACATTCCATCAGTATCCTCAATCTTTTGACCAATCATCCTTATTCATAGGACCTTCACATAAAGTTGTTTTTTTAAGTTTTCATCTTTATTTAGACTACCCTTTTGGGTTTTCATTTTAAGTCTTCCTTTTTCTTTTTTTTTTGTTCTTTTTTCTTGTTTTTATTTTTTTGTTCATTTTTTTGTTTTGTTTTTTTTGCACACCCTTTTCTCATCATTTCATCTCATTTCTTTTTTTTGTGATCTCTCAGTGACACTTTGATCAAAGTCTCAAATGATCCAATGGCAAATCTACTTTAATTCAATTTATGATTCTTCAATTCGAGTATTCACATTCAAGCAAAATAGACTTTTAAGAGACGTAACGTAGGTTAGGGTAAAAAGATTATGAAAGAATGGATGAAACAGGCCTAAGTGTATTTGAAGGGTAATCAAACCAATGATTATATTTTCATACGGGGCACATTGACATTTTGCCCCATCCATTCGTCTTTCATTTTTTTTCTTTTTTTTATCATTTTTCAAGAAAACCTTGAGCACAAAAGGACCTTGCCCCTGAAATCACAAAGGAAAAACAAGTTTCTCAAACTTTGCCTCTAGTGTGGGGGTGATATTTGGTTAGGGTTCCTCAAAAGAAAATTTTAAAAGGCTTAAACGGGGTAGTAAAGGATAATTTTACCTTTTTTTTAGAGATAGAAGAAAGATGGCCATTTTTAATCTTGAACATGAATGCTCTCAATGAAGAATATTTATTGATTAAAAGCAAATTTGTGAATGAACAATTACAAAGATCATGTATTGCATCACTTTCAAAATTCTTTACCAAATTTATCTTTTTTTTATTCAATAGTCCCAATGAATCAACAATCTTTATCTGTCAATCAAATCATCACGAATGATGTTTTCAAATCGAATCATGAATTATCATCATGACTGTTTGAACATTCATTATTTGGAAATAAAGAATGGGCATGGGAAAAAGGTATAAAAAGGTAAATGTAGATAATGGTGATTCACACAAAAGAGGAATGTCATGAAAATGCATCATATCTATCACTTTTATTAAAATGATGAAAAATAAAATGAAATCCAAGTACATAACAGAAATCCATATTCTCAAGAAATCCTAATATGATAATCAATTCCAATAAACCTTCTTAAAGTCATGCCCCTGAATGATTGGGCAAAGAGTCTTTGTGGATATTCAACTTTCTTGATTCATTAAAGCTCACCAGGCCTGCTTGAATTAAACTTTACACTTTATGCTTGAAGACAGGGTAGGTTTCTATGAAGTGAGCTATATTCCCATTATGATAGTCATATGTGACATCAACATTGTACCATTTAGGATAGGATGGCTTCAATGGTTCCAAAAAGACTGGAGATACTAGGTCATTATTGACCAATTCTGAAAATAGCTTAGTATAGGTTATAAGGATAGGATCAATATAAGCTCTCTTGATTGCCTATGAATCTTTTTAAACCACTCGCTTGATTGTTAGGCCTTGGAACTGGTATAATAACGAGATTAGGCCTATATGTAGGTTGATGAGAACTTACAACAATATTGTTCATGGTTGGGAAATAAAGCTAGTAGGGAACTTATGCAACATTATTGGTTGCTAGGTAGTAAGCAGGATGAACATATAGTAGATATAGAGCATAACTTTTAGATTGTTACCCCTAATACTCATTGCTTGGGATTTATCTTTTTTTTTTTAAGCATCCCACCTTTCTTGGCACTGTCAATCTTTTTTTCCTCAAGCTTACCACTTATGATGGCATTTTCAATAATCTCCCATGAGATCATCATATCAGCAAAATTTTTTATTGCGTTTCCTATCATATTTTTATAATAGGGTGACTTTAAAGTGTTTACAAACAAAACCATCATTTTTTTTTTCAATTAAGGGAGGTTGCACTTGAGTAGTGACATCTCGCCATCTTTAAGCATACTCCTTGAAAGACTTAGATGCTTTTTTTCCATATCTTGTAACGAAAAGTGATCATTTCTATATCTATGATGTGACGATATTGGTTGATGAAGAACCAAGTCAAATCTTTTTACGATTTAATGTGAGTCCTATCTAATTAAACATACCATCTTGTAGCAAACTCGGTTAAGCTATCTTGAAACACATGCATGAGTAGTTTCTCATTACTGACGTGTGCTACCATCTTACGATAATATATTGTGATATGTGTAGCAAGGCACTTAGTATTATCATACTTCTCAAATTTTAGTACTTTGAATTTTAAAGGAATAGTTACATTTGGCACCAAACAAAGATTGACAGCATCCATGGATCCATAAAAATCAATGCCTTCTACAACCCATAATCTTTCTTCTATCATGCTCATAGCTTGATCATTCATAGAATCTTTTGAGGACACAACCATCTGTAATTTCATTTCTTCTTTTATCTCATCCATTTTGAGAATTTGGATAGGCTCATCTGCTTTTTCAATGAACATTTCCTGTAGTCTATTATGGCTGCAAGTTTGGAATGGTTTGGGTCTAATGTGGACCAAAACTTGGTGGATATGATGATTCAGTGACTTTATGTGAACTACTTTCTTTTACCTTTTTTCCTTTATTCATCTTTTCTAAAGCATTAAAAATCCTACTTAGCTTACCTTCAATTATTTCATGAGCTTTCTCTAGCCTCTCAACACAGTTCACATTGTCTTGCTCTATTTTTCTGGCTCTAGCCCGAGTTTAGTACTGGTGTTAAGCTATCTTTGAACCTTGATACCACAGTTTAGAATAATAACCTTTACATGATTTGACATAATGAATAAATGGTCATAAATGAATGTAATGTAATGCTTATATGTTTATGAATATACACAAGAAGAAAATAAATAAACAAGACAAGAAAATTGGTTATTCATAAACATTATAAAACAAATAATCTAACAGCATGACTCCAAATTTTGGTTTAACTATAAAAGGTGGAAAGACATGGCTCTACCTATGGTTAGGCTTTTAAAGTTAACTATATGCGATTTAGATTACTTTTAAAAGGTTTCCAAATTGTTCCTTACATCATTATTCATTACAGACTAGTAAGGTACCCCGATCATTGCCCATCATAGGCTTCAAGTAGAAAGGATTTAATTTGAGTGGGAGTGTTTTGAAGGCCCATGCAAAGACATAAAATCTCACGAAGACATAGGTACTTCACTCTTTCCTAAAAGTAGAGCTTGGGTCGAGAGCTTTATGTTATATAGATGCAATTGAATAACAGATATATATAGATGAATAACTAATAGAATATAACAATGAAAAGAAAGATATATGAAAGAAACAAAATAATCTCAAATTTATTAAGCAAGGCTTACATAATAAGAAATCATTTATTGGTCTGACTCTCGATGTTCCCAGTGGAGTCGCCAAACTATTATAACATATAAATCAATGGACCTATTGCTAGACATGGATTAAATGGAGTCACCACCAATACTTTTTGTTTAGGTGTGATTGACCACCTAATCGAATCTTTCATATTTAAAGAGAAGTCCTAAGATTGACTTAGGTATCTTTAAATAGTAGATTCTAATCTACAAAACCAAAGTTTAGGTTCGAAAGTATGGTTACATGTGAAAAAGATTATAGCACCCCCACAGCGCCCATCCAAAGGATGGTACTAGTTAGATTTTAAATTATCCAAGCCATAAAAAATGATTATGCCTTATTGAAATATTTAATATTGAAAATTAATCCTAAAATTTTTTTAATAGTTTCGTAGCAATTTAAAATAATTTTCTCAGCTTAGGAATATTTATGGAGACTAGTGTCTTACTCTAAAGAGGCTTCGTCATCATATTTATTAATTTATTTTATTCTAAAAAATTAATAAAGTCTCTCAATAGTTTGGTGTAACTTAATTTGAAGCAATCCTCAAATAGTTTAGAAGATAAAAATTATATTTTTTATTTATGGTTTATTACTTGTTATTTTTTGTTATTTTTGTTTCTTTTTTGTTTTAAGTTTTTGAAAACTGATTTATGAAAATTTCCAATAGTTTAGTGGATTTCATGAAGATTTAATTCATAAAAATTCTCCAATAGTTTGGGGAACTCATGAATTCATTTGAAAAGATTTTTTATTTTTTTATTTATTTTTTCATCTTTCAGGAAAGAAATTTTTTATTTTGCAAAATGTTTAATAAATAATAAACTACTTAAAAGTAAATAAAAAACTAGTAAAATAAATAAAAAATAAAATCAAAATATAAAGTAAATGTACAAAAAATAAAAGAAAAAAGAAAAAAAAAACCTATAATTCAAGTCGGGTCAACACACTAGTCAATATATAGGTCAGCGGGTCTAAGTGCAGATCTAAGTGTTTTAAAACACTGTCGTTTTGGAATACTATATAAGCCAAATCTGATCGTTTCTCCTTTAGAAGCACTTTGTTCACTCTCTATCTAAGCCAAAGAACGCTTTGACCTCTCTTTAGAAAGACCCAGAGCTTCAACTAGAAACTAGGAAAAACCCACCAATTTCTAGAAATTTTTTCAAAATCCCATCAAAAACTTCAACCACCATCGAAAAATTCATGTTCATCTCAAGACCTAACTTTTTCCACAAAAATCCTAGAAAACCTTAAAATTTTCAAGATCCTTTTAGAAATCCTTCAATCACTTAAACCATGCTTTAGAAACCTAGATCTAAACCTAGAAACTTCCAAACAAACCTAAAATTCCAGAACCAAAATCCCAACCAAGAAACTTAAACACTAAGTTCTTTTACCAAATCCACCGTTCTTTTCAAAATCCACCTTTTTTTTTAAAAAAAATCAATCGTATCCCTTTTAAAATCCACCCTTTGTCTATTCTTCTATAATGTTAGCTCAATTTATAGGCATCTTTAGGGTAAATTTTTAGGAGATGGACATAATCAATCCTAGGCTTGAATCCTATGATTAGGTTATGCCTAAGCATAATCTTTGGATTCTAATTTGGTCCCAATTGAATTTGTCAGTTATTCAGACTTGATTCAGCATTGAAAACATTTGACTATAGGATTGGATTCAAATTTTCATTTCCCTGATTCTCGCCAAAGATAAAAAAAGAAAAGAAACAAAAAAAAGTAATAAAAAAATAATAATAACAACACTATACCATAAACTATACTCTATAGTAGAAGTAACAATAATAATAATAATAATAATAATAATAATAATAATAATAATCGGTTCAATTAATCCTAGACATAGATGGGTATCTACAATTATTCATGCAAAAACATCATAAATATTATGCAAATAAAATATTTAAAAGAAAAAATGCAAATAAAACTATAAAAATCTCACTAAAACTTTTTGTTCTTTTTCTTTTCTTTATTGCTTTTAACTCAACCACAATTAAAAAAAAATAAAAAATAAAAAATAGAAAATAAAAAGCAAAATCAAAATAAAAAATCAAAATAAAAAATCAAAAAAAAGGAAAAAGAAAATCTATGATTGGGTCAAGTTGGGCAGTGAGTTGACACACGGGTCAAGCGGGTTTACACGCAAGTTAAGGGTTCCTAAAATGATCTCATTCTAAGCTTGTACATAAGGCAAAAATCAGCTTCTATTTTCATATTTCCCTTTTCTCTTTTTTCTCTAGCCTATTTTCCTAATTCTTTCTAAAAATAATCACTAAAAAATTCAATCGTACTTCACTTTTTGGCAAAAAAACCTAGATACAGCATTTAAAAGTTTCAATGGTTTCAAAAAAATTAATCCTTTCCAAGAAATCTAGAAAGTCCTAGAATTTAGTTGTCATAAAAACCCATCGACCACCATGAAGTTCAATTGGAAAATTCAACTTTCATTGAAAAATTCATGCAAACCTAGAAAATTTTCATAAATTCAAACCAAAACCCATAAATTCAACCAAGATTCCAAAAATCCTAAAACAAAAAATCTAAAATTCCAATAATTAAACCAGATTCCAAACAATCCTAATCCAAAATTCCAAAAATTGCAAAAAGATCCCATAATAAAAAATAGAAGTTTAAAAATCTGAAAACCCAAACCAACTTCTAAAAACACTAAAAAAAATTAAACTAGAACCCAAGAACCAAAAACTAAAACAAAAAAAAAAATTAATTCTCTTTTTGTTGTGATTTGCTTGCTCTTTGCTAATTAATTGTCAATTGCTTATTGCTTCTATGTGTCTTGTGATTGCAAATTTAAAGTCTTTATATAGGGATGAAATCCCACTTCAACTTGAAAAATTCAAGATTTCATCGGATCTAGGTAAAATTTACTAAGATTCAATCTTCTATGATCTTTTTTTTATTCAATAAATTGAAGACCAAGTATTTCCATAAATAGTTAATAATTAAATTACAATTTTCAACCGAATCCTAGAAACAAATCTAAAGATTTCTTTTTTGCAAAAATATCATCACATTTTTCTATTTTTTGAATTTTTTTTACTTTTTTGACTAAATAAAAAAGTAATAAAATAAAAAATAAAACTAAAAAATACAAATAAAATTTTTGGCTTCTAATCATTGGACCTTAAAATTCAATTTTCCAATTAAGGCCCAATTTCAATTTTGCATTTCATTAAAATTCAAAGTGCAATTCAAACAAAATTAGGTGTCTACAGTTTCCATTTTTTTGAGCATTTTCTATGAAACAAGAACTGTATAAAGTTAAAAGACATCCATTTTGTTCAGGTCAAGAAGAATTGAAAAGGCTCTTCTCATAAAATGCTTTGAAGTTTTGAAAAAAATAAAATACTCTCCCTCAACAAAGCATTTAAAACTTTTAAAAAATAAATTTTGCAACCCAAAAAGCTTCTTCTTAATAAAAGCATTGAAACTTTAAAAAAAATAATCAAAAAAGTACTCGAAAGTTTTCAAAATCATGCCCTGAGGTCTTATATATAATTTTCGTCTTTAAAAAACCTTTTCCTTAACAAAGGAATTAAAACTTTAGAAATTGAAAATTCTTACCTTAAAATGATTCTTTTCATCTTAACCATTTTATTATTGACTATCTTCCAATGTTTCTTTTTAGATTCATCTCAAAATCTACTCTCTTCCTCTTACTTTCCAAGCATATGCAATGAATGCATGTAATGAATAAAAGATTTTTCAAAATTTCAATTTCAATTTCAAAATTCAAACTTTATATCTTTTTCAAAATTGCACAATGAATATAATGAATGATGATGAATGCAATGTTCTTAATAAGATGTATGCAAAATGAAATGAATGCAATGAACACAATGAACGTAATGCATGAAATGCATGCAATGCAATTCATTTATCTCCTTAATTATGGTAAATTAGAAAGTTCTGAAAGCTTTTTCCTTATGTTCTTATCTTCTTTGACTTTTTAACACTCATAGTTTTTCAATTTAGGCTATAGTCTTTTCCATTTTGTCATCCAATCCATAAACTTCTTTCTTCAATGAGATTTCAAAATTTTATTCAAAATTACTAGGGATTTTCAAGCTTTCTTATTATCTTTACTGTTCTTAATCTTTTTTAAAGCAATGTAGAAATCTTTTATGAATTTTTATTCATTTGTTCACCATTATTATAATATCATAACAAACATAATACAGTCATGTACTTCCTTAATCATAATGGAAAGAAATAGGCGAAGTGAAGTATTAAAAGGGTATTTATTGAATGAAATTAATTTGGAAAACAAAAGAATCATAATTAATTAATATATTCGAATAGGTATCAATTATCCAAGTAATAAATGTTCCAACAATCTTAAGAAATCTAATCCAAAATTCTTTTTAAAAATGTTTTCTTATCAATAATTTAAACCATGTTGAGTTTTATCGGACTAACTTTGCCCAAATGTGATGAGATATTTAAATGTTGTTGTTCCATCCTAAAATCTAACCCCCCATTTTAGGTTTTCAACTTAGATGCCTTATTTTGCCTCAAACTACTTTTTTAGGTTTTCACTTTGAGTCTTTATTTTTATTTTATTTTATTTTATTTATTTTTTATTTTCTATTATTTTCTATTATTTTTCATTTTTCAAGCAAAATATTTATTCACAGCATCTAAATTGATTGAGTTTGGTAATTTATCTCCATCCATTTCTGTCAGGATTAATATGCCACCAAAAGAAGCTTTTTTTACCATATATGGATCTTCACAATTTGGTGTTAATTTCCCTTGATTGTCATATTGGTTTGGAATGATCTTTTTTCAAAACTAATTCTTCTTCTTGAAAACATTGAGGGCGAACCTTCTTATCATGTGCTCACATTATCCTTTTCTCATACAATTGACCGTGGCATAAAGCTTTCATTCTTTTTTTTTCAATGAGATTCAATTGTTAATAATGATTTCCAACCTATTGTGCTTTTTCTAGTTTAGCCTCTATCAGAACTCTTAAGAAAAGAATCTCTACTTTAGTTGGTAACACTACTTCCATACCATAAACTAATGAGAATAGAGTAGCTCCAGTGGATATTCGCACTGATATCCTATAAGCATGCAAGGCAAAAGGTAACTTATCATGCTAGTCTTTGTAAGTATTAGTAATTTTTTTAGAATCTTTTTAATGTTCTTATTAGCAACTTCTACTATCCTATTCATTTATAGTCGATAAAGTGTAGAAGTATGATGATTAATATTGAATTATGCATGAAATTCATGTTCTTAGCACTATCAGAGAAGATTCTTTTTGAAATCCATATTGACATATTATCTCTTTTTTCAAGAATTTACGCATTACTGCTTTTGTGACACTAGTATATAAGGCTATTTTTATCTACTTGATAAAATAATCTATCATCACAAAGATAAATCAATGCCCATTTGAAGCCTTTGGAGTAATATGTCCAATCACATCCATGCCCTACATTGAAAATGGTAATGAACATTCCAAAACATGTAAGTTGGTTGGAAAAGCATTAATCTTATCTACATAGATCGACCTTTGTGGTACTTTTTGGCATAGTTAATACAATCATTTTCCCATGATAGCCAATAATATCTGACCTTCATTAGTTGTTTGGCCATCAAATGACCATTTGTATAAGCCTAATAGATTTCATTATGCACTTCTTCAAGTATCCTTTTTTGCTTTAATGGCATTTACACATATTAGAAGTACTTAATCTTGAATTATTTATATAAAATTTTTCCATCGAGAAAGAATTCCACAATCACTCTTCAAATAATTTTGTTGTCATTTTCTATTGCATGCTCAGGATACTACTAACATTTTAGGTACTACATAATATCATAGTACTAAAGTTACCTTTCAACTTCTTTAGCACTTGAACAATATGCTAGTGAGTCTTTTACATCCAACTTGATAGGTTGAATTTCAAAATTCTTATTTACTTTCATCATAACAACAAGTGTAGCAAGAGCATCAGTAATCTAATTTTCTTCTCTAGGCAAGTGCTTAAAATAAATCTTCTCAAATTGCTTGATTAATTCAGAGCTTTAATTCTAGTATTGAACTAGTTTAGCATCTATTATCTCTCATTCCCCACACAATTGATAAATTACTAGACTTAAATCTCCATATACTTGTAACATCTCAAATTTTTTTCAATTGCAGCTTGTAGTCCAATAACGCTTGCTTCATATTTAGCCACGTTATTAGTGCAACGAAAATTTAATCAAGTGGTGATTGGGTAATAACAGTCATTTAGTGATATCAAGATTGCCTTAATTGCATGTCCGAAAGCATTTGAAGCCCCATCAAAAAACATTTTTCATGATTTCTTTGTAAATCTTTCCTCTTCAACAGTCATTAGGTCTTTATAGGGAAATCAAACTTTAATGGGTCGTAATCATTAATAGCTCAATATGCTAATAATTTAGCTATTACATTTCCTTTTAATTGCTTTTTGGGTTACATAAACAATATTGTATTCTAAAAGCATGACTTACCATCTAGTGAGTTTCTTGGATAATGAAGGCTTCTCAAAAATATACTTGAGATGATTCAATTTTGCAACAAGTGTATGGTACAACATATATTGCCTGAGTCTTCGAGTTTTTCAAGCTAGTGCATAACACATTTTTTCCAAATGTGTATATATTGATTCATAGTTAGTAAAGTTCTTGTTCAAATAATAGATGGTTTGTTCTCTTTTGCCTAATTCATCACATTGCCCTAATACGCTTCTCATGAAATTCTCATTCATTGTTAAATATAATATTAAATGTTTTCAAAAGACTAGTGGTGCCAAGACCTATGGGCTTAATAAGTATTCTTTGATCATTTCAAAAGCCATTTGACATTCATTGTTCCATTCACTAGAATTATTTTTGTAAGCAATTTGAAAATGGGATCACATTTCAAGGTAACTTAAGAGACAAAGCAAGTAATGTAGTTTAATCTTCTTAGAAAATCTATTACTTCCTTTTGTGTTCAAGGAGGAGATAGATTATAAATTGCATACACCTTATCTAGATCCACATCTGTCTTTCTTTCATTGACTATGAATCCTAATAGTTTCTCAGATTTTACACCAAATATGCATTTGGAAAGATTAAGCTTGAATTGAAACTTTCTTAACCTTTCAAACAATTTTGTGAGATTAGTGACATAATCCTTTCCTTCACGAGATTTGACAATTATATTGTCAACATATACCTTGATCTCTTTATACATCATGTCATGAAAAAAAGTTACCATTGCCCTTTAATATGTAGCTATAGCTTTTTTTAGTCTAAAAGGCATTACTTTATAGCAAAAAGTTTCCCACAATATTACAAATATGGTTTTTTTTTCATATTTTCCAAAGCCATCTTAATTTGGTTGTAGGTTGAAAAACTATCCATGAATGAGAATATAAAATGTTTGGTAATGTTATCCATAAGTGTGTTGATATAAGGTAGTGAAAAATTGTCTTTGGGACTAGCTCTATTTAGATCTCGATAATCTAGACATATTTTGACCTTGTCATCCTTTAGAGACTAGGACTATATTAGCCACCCATTTAGGATACTTGGCTACTTCAAGAAAACTAACATCATATTGCTTTTTGACCTCCTCTTTGATTTTTAAAAACACTTTAAGCATCATATGTCTTAGTTTTTGTTGCACTGGCTTGCATTCAAGCTTCAAAGGTAGCTTGTGCTTTACTATATCAATACTGAGTTTTGGCATATCTTTATAGTACCATGCGAATACTTCTACATGCTCACGATATAGATCTATTAACTTTTTCTTATCATTTGGTGTTAATGTTGTGCCAATTTAACTTTTTTCTTATTTTCCTCTTTCCCTAAATTAACCATTTATAGAGCTTTTTGATGTGGTTCAATTAGTTTTTTTTTTGTTTTATTAATCTTATTAACTTATGACACAAAGTATAATCATTTGAAGCTTTTTCATTATCAATTTCATTAATATGAATAGAATTTTCAAAATCAAATCTTTGATTATTGTTATGATTACTTTTACATTAATTATTTGGAAACCTAAAAATGGGTGCAATAGAAAGGATATAGCTAAGTGTATATGCAAAAGAATGAAAGAATGAAAGAATAAAGATTGAAAGAGGAAATGTGATGATAATGTATTATGCAAATTATTTTATTGGAATAATAATGGATAAACTAGCCTATACATAAAAGATACGCCTAATGCTTAGGCTTAAGTAGTTGGGATTTGACTCACTACATTATTTTATTAGAGGTTAAAGGATAGCAAGCAACTTCATCATCTTTTAATTCTTCTTTTCAGTGCCTAGCAAGGTAAGATACACAAATGACCTTTCTTCTTGTTATTCAATTGCTTCGTCATTTACAATCATAATAGAGAGTTCAAAAAAGATCTTTCCTAAATTTCATGCAATATCTTCATTTATAGCTTGAGATGACTCGAAGTAGATGCATTTTCCAAAAATGAAAGGTATCATATAGATTGGGAATAACCAATTTCTCATCCTCAGGCTCATATCCTATAAGATCGATTATTTTCATTTTCTTCTTAGCATTTGCCATTTTCATTTTGTCCCATTTGATGATTTGTATCTCAAACTACGTTTATCTTGTTGTCTGGTATTACTAGAGATCTTTTTATGACTTGCAAGCTCCTTCGAATCTTTCCCAAGATGTCAAATTTTTTCAAATACTTATTTGATGATCATGCCAATATTTGCAAACAACAAAGAAGTATAGAGTTTAGATCTTTCCCCTACTTATGTTGTATTGATCAATTTAAAGGATTTGTAAGAACACTCTAATGCTTCATCAATTGCTTTCATATATGGAGTGAAGAATAGCTGTGTTACTAGTAAATCTTTTTCTCTACAACTATAAACAAGGTAGCCATCAACAATGAATTTAACTTTTTAGTGTAAAAAGGAAAACGTAACACCTGTCATGTGAATCCATGACTTTTTTAACAAATAGCTATATGCTGAAGAGATGTCTATCATTTTATAATTTGACATTAGAGGTGCAGAGACCAATACATAAGGGTATGTCAATATCTCCTTACACTTCCCTTTATGAACTATTAAAAGTTCTTACTATAATGTGGCTAGCCTTCATATATATTGTATAAATAGGTGGCTTGGCCAAAGTATTGTAGGCACAACATTAACTGAAAACCCATTATCGATTAAGATCTTGGCAATGGTATCACTCTTGCATTTAGCAGTAATATGAATGGCCTTTATGCTTTTTCATTCTTTAGGAAGTATCTCATCTTCATTGAAGATTATGCAGTTTAAGATTATTAGATTCCTAACAATATTACTAACATTTCCAATAGATATGTTATAGGATATATACACTTGGCTCAGTACCTTCAACAAAGTATTCTTGTAGGATTTTGAAGAAAAAAACCAATGAGAGAAATGAAATTCTTGTAGGCATTTTATTCAACTATTCCACCACATTGTATTCATTATGCTTGGTTAACTTTAGGAATTCACATGTTTCTTTTTCTATGATTGGCTTTTGGTATTCCACGTCATGAACCCCTTACTTTAGTTATATTTGCAATATCTAAATTGGTGAAGGTTTGATCATCACTTAATCCTTAAGTCACCACATTGCAGTTATATTTCCATGGTACTGGCATGTTCTTTGGTTTGAGACTTCAATTGTCACAATTGGCTTTGGAGCAAGTGTTCTTAAATTTGAGTTGGTTTGTAAAAGATTATAAGAGGTTTGACCAAAGCTTTATGAGGCTTTTCAATTATTACATTCATCATAGTTTCTTCAAGCTTTTCATAAAATTGGATTTGAAAGGCATTTATCATCTTTTATAGTTTTTGGTGAAAGGCATCAAAATTTTGAATAGAGTGTCCAATGGCCTCTTTATAGCATTAGTTGTTCCCCTAACATGTTTTGGCAATGGATTTTCATTAATGTTTGGACCTCTTAAAATATCAAAATTTAACAAACCAGCCTTGATAAGTTGTTCCACCTTATATTTAGAGTAGGGAAGTTTTCAATTAAATGACCTATATTCCCATAATGGTAGTCACATTTAACATTAGTCATACCATTTACGGTAAGAAAGCTTCAAAGGTTCCAAATGGACAAGTACTATGAGATGACTTTTTATCAATTGAGAGAATAACTCAAATAGGTCATAGAAATAAGGTCAATACAAATATTTTCTTGACTATTTCTAGGCCTTCTTGAATAGCTGATTTGTGTGTTTTGTTGAGTTACAGGAGTGTGTGCAAGGCCATACATAAGAGTCATTAGTTGGAAACTAGGATGATAAGTAAATGGTGAACAGTGGTAAGAGTAAGTGTTTGGAAAGATATTATGTGTAGAATGGTAAAAATCTTGGTACATTAGGTATTAATGATAGGAGGGTATCTTTCGGATTATTTTTTTTCATGGAATATGGCTTGAGCATTAACCTTTTTCTTCTTTGCATTAAATGTCTCACTCCTTTTTAACTTTTCATTCTTGATAACATTCTCAATGATTTTCTAAGAAATTACCATATCAGTAAAATTCTTGGTAGCATTGATTCTATCATAGTATAGAGCCTTGAGAGTGTTGACAAATAAGATTATGGTCTCCATTCAGTTAAAAGGGTTAAACTTGGGTAATCACATCTCTCCACCTCTGGTATATTCCTTAATGCTTTCATTAGCTTTCTTTTCCATACTTTACAGAGGCATTTAGTTTGACGTTAGGTCTACAATATGCTTATATTGTGTAATATAGGCTTTTGCTAATGCTTTCCAACCACAAAACCAAGACCTATCTAGTTGCACATACCATCTAGTAGTTGAACTAGTGAGATTATCTTAGAAGACATGGAAGAGTTACTTTTCATCATATGTATATGTAGCAATTTTTGTGGTAGTACATCATCACATGTGTTATAAGGCATTTGGTTCCATTGTATTTCTCAAACTCGAGCAACTTAAATTTTGGTGGAAACACCATATTAGGAACTAGGCAAAGTCTAGTAGCATCCATTGATCCATAAAAATCTATCCCTTCAATGGCTCTTAGCCTTTCTTCTATGAGATTTATCTTTTAAGATCCATAGCCTTCTCTGGTTTCTATGAGACCTATTTTTAGCTTCTCTTACTCCTTTGGATTATCCAAATTAGGAACTTAGGTTGGATTATATATCTTGACATCAAGAATAGGAGTAATTTGAGAAGGGATAGTAGTTGCATTCATAACAATATGTATGTAGGGTTAACCTCTAGCAAATGGCATTTATTGTTGAGCCTTTTAAGATGTTTGTGTTGAGTAAGGGCCAAAACTATGAGGGTATAATGAATCACTTTCTTTTTGTAGCACTATCTCTTTCACCACTTTCTCCATTTGTTCATGCTTTTTAGCAATTCAATAATAGTTTCCAATTGTCCTTTCAACTCCTCTTGTGCCTTTTCTAATTTTTGGAAATGAAAAGTCTATTTTTCTTCCATGATCTTTACTTGATATCAAGTGTTGTAGTGCCTTATATTGTTCGAAGTTTGATCTAAATTAGGATGACTTGTTATCATGCATATTTAGAAAGATATTTATGAAACCATCCAAACTTTAAATAAGTTATGTATAAGAATGAATGTATGAATGAAAAAATGAGGATTTGCCACATAACAATTGTTAACAAGAAAAATCTTTATTGAATTAAAAGTTTTGTTTAACCAAATCAAAATTATATCCATAAAAAGTCTAAAATTATTTATTATGGAAATGAATCCCTAATTTGGCGATATTAGTCATGCGCTTCATTGAGGAAATCTAGTAGTTCTTGACCATATGTTCCAACTAGTGGCACCCTTATCTTTCACTTTTCGACCTTTTTTCCCATGTCTTTAGCTTTCTAAGTAACCATAGTGA
The DNA here is from genome assembly GCF_047325235.1 of Durio zibethinus. Taxonomy (NCBI): domain Eukaryota; kingdom Viridiplantae; phylum Streptophyta; class Magnoliopsida; order Malvales; family Malvaceae; genus Durio; species Durio zibethinus. The sequence goes on from NC_143162.1 coordinate 28,503,178, forward strand.
TTTGGTTAAGCAGGCACTCCAACTGGTCATACTTTCTCACATATGCTTTTTTTGGTTACTCATATTCCCCATTCACAAACCCCATTCATTTTTTAATTTCAACAACAAACCCCTTCAACATTTGGTGTGTTTTTTAGCCTTAAAGAGTGCCTCCTCATTTTTTTGCACCTTTGCTTGTAGCTGTCCATTTTTTTTCAAAAGTTAGGCTAACTAACGAACATGGATAACTATGTTATGTTAGGAACAGAGAATAGACTCCTCCATTCATCCCTTTTTTGTCTAAGTGCTTGAACCTATTTGTCCATCCTCTCTTCTAATTTCCTTTTTAGCTTTTTGTTTTCAAACTCTAATTCATCATTTTCAACTTAGAGCTTTCTTTTAGTAGTTTCAACTATCAAGATGGGATCAAAAGGTGCTAATTTAACTGGGCCATTTGGGATTATTTCTTCAGGGAGTGTAATGTCTTTACATTGTTTAATATGCCATACAAAGTATTTAGGGGTAACCTTATTTAACCACATCCTCTTATCCTCCCTTTGAGGTAACTTCCATGCTTGCACAGCCTTTGTTATCTTTATGGAGGCATTAGTTTCATCATATGAGAACTCTATCTTGCTAAGTCCAAAAGTACTTGCAATAAACTATTCATACCCATATTGTCTTTACACCATAATTGGAGAATAACTAATTGTAACCCAAAAGCCTAAGAGAGGAACCTAAAGCTTATCTTCACAACCATATAGCATTGGTCCATAAGGCATCTAAAGGGCTCTCCATATCACATCTTGGCTAATGAGCTTGCACAAAAATTAGATCCATGTTTCCTTGGATTTTTGTATAGGCCATTTATTCTCACAAAATTCCTTGATGGGAGTGCTTAAAGTGAAATATGACTTGCAAAATTTACCTTAATTACTTTTAATATGAATTTTCATCCAAATAGTTAGCAACTGTGCACATTTGGTAAAACGCCCTTTTCCACTTCGGCAACAATGGTTCAAAGATCTAATAGTTTTGGCCAAAATCGTAAGAATAGGATTGGTTTAATAACCAATTTGATTAAAGAAATCCAACACTACAACATCAATATACCCTATTACTTTTGAAAATATCATCCTCCCATACAAAGCCAATGCCACCAAATCATCCCTCTCTCAATGCCTAAATGCTTGTATATAAGGTCATAAACAATGGACCAAGGAATGCCACCATCTTTACCTTTTCCTTTTACCCAAGCATCAATAGTTTGGATATCTACAACCATCAATTAAGTAAGCTTTTTTTGGTAACCTATTTTCTTATTCTTTTAATATATCTGGTTAGGATTATGAAGGTCCTAATGAAGCAAAGTTGAGTATTCTTCAATGGTTGGTGCCGTATCGACTTCATTGAACACAAAGTAGTGGTATAAAGGATCTCAAAATTGAACCATAGCCCTAATAAGCTAATCATAATAAGGGTAGAGAGAAGTAATGCAAGATCCCCAAACTTCTTTTGGAAGGCTTCCTTAATAGTCACATGCCATCGATTCCAAATGTTAATCAAATCACTAAGGTCATTCTTTTTAAGATTGAGATGAATTCTAGTTAGGAGAGTAGACATATAATTTGTTGGCAAACAATCATCTCCCTTAAGTTGAGCTTTCTCGGACTTTATTGTTAAGCTAATGAAGAACTTTGTTAGGCTTTCCAAGGATGTAAATAAGATTTTTTTTGTTAAAATTGTTTTGTAACTGTAGACACACAACTGTGTAAGGGGCCAATAAAGGTCGAGTTTCGTTACTATTACTGTTTTTGTATTATTGGTATTATTATTTGTTATTATTATTACTACAATATAGTGTATTGTTATTATATTATTATCATTATTATATTTATTATTAGTATAGTACGTTATTACAATATGGTATATTAGTATAGTATATAGTACAAAATATTATATTGTATTATATTATATTATTACTATTATATTGTATTATTATTATTATTATTTATTTATTATTTATTATTATTATTATTATTATTTCTTTCCTTCCTCCTTAACCAGCGATTAAGGAAATTAAAATCTGGAATTGAATTTGATTTACTAGGTTAAAGGGTCAATCAAAACCAAAATCAAGGGATTTTTATTCAGTTCAGACAAATCAGCAAAGAATTAGGCTTAAAATTTGGTTCGGGTAGAGTCCAATCCTAAGATTCAAGCCTAGATTGGTTTTGCCTGATTCCTATGTTGATTAAAGATTGCTTATAAATTGGATAATGTTTCTGAGAACAAGACACGGTGGATTTGGTGAAAAAGGACCCAGTGTTTAAGTTTCTAGAAGTTTAGGTTGCTAGGATTTTAAGTTTAGGTTTGGAGAATTACGAGGATTCTAGGTTTAGATTTAGGTTCCTGGGGTTAGGATTAAGATTTTGGAGAATTTTTGAAAGGATTTGGAAAATTTTTGAGGTTTCTAGGATTTCTCTGGAAAAAAACTAAGTTTTTGCAAGAACTTTGAATTTTTTGTTTAAACTTTTTGATGAAGTTTGAATTTTCCAATGGTATTTGGATGACTTTTTCTAGAAACCTAAGATCTTTAGTTTCTAGTTGAATTTTTAGGTTATTCTAGAGAGAGGTCAAAGGATTTTTTGGTTTAGAGAGAGAAAACTAAGAGTTTTTGAGGAAAAACGGGGAAGGTTGGCTTTTATAGCAACCTAAAATGATAGCGTTTTGAGAGTCTCAAACCCGCACATGACCTACGTGCTGACCCATGCTTTGACCCAACCCGATTACAAGTTTTTCTTTTTCTATTTTAATTTTAATTTTTGATTTGATTTGATTTATTTTTATTTTTGGTTTTTGGTTTTATTTTTAGCTTTTTAATTTATTTTACTGATTTATTTTATTTATTTTTATTAACTTATTATTTATTAAATATTTTGCGAAAATTCATTTTTTATTTTTGAAAAATAAAAAAAGTAAAAAAAACAAAAGAATAAAATTAAAAAAAAAATTTCAAATAAATTCATAAATCCTACCAAACTATTGGAGAATTTTCATGGATTTAAATTTTATGTAATCCACCAAACTATTGAAAAATTTCATAAATTGATTTTAAGAAGAAAAACAATTTTCATCCTACAAACTATTGAAGGATTGCTTCCTAAATTAAGTCTTGCTAAACTATTGGGAGACTTAATGAAATTCTTGAAATTTTTTATAAATATTTTTACAATAAAATCTCACCAAACTATTGGGAGATCTACTTCAAAGTAAATCCTACCAAACTATTGGAGGACTTTACTATTTTTACATTTCTAATATGATGACAGAGCCTCTTTAAGGTGAGACAATAATCTTCATGAATACTCTTGAGGTGAAAAAATTATCTTAAATTACTATAAAATATTAGGGTAATTTTAGGATTAAATTTCAATATTAAAAATGTTGTTAAATTACAAATACATTTAAGGCTTAGATAATTTGGAATCAAACTAGTACCATCCTTGGGATGGGTGCTGTGAGAGTGCTATAACCTTTCTTACGTGTAACCATACTCTCAAATCTAAATCTGGTTTCGTGGACAAATTTGATTAGGTAACCAGTCACACCTTAATAAAAAAAATTAGTGATGACTCTTCTAATTTATGTCTAGTGGTGGTCCATCGATTTTTACGTTATGACAGTATGGTGACTCTGTTGGGAATATCAAAAGTCAGGCTAGTAAATGATTTCTTATTATCTAAGCCTTGCTTAATAAATTTGAGATTAGTTTCTTTCTTTTCTATTTATTCCTTTTCATTGCTTAGATTCTGTTTAGTTATTCATTTATATATATTTTTGTACATAACATAAAGCTCTTCACCCGAGCTTTACCCTTAAAATTGAGTGAAGTACCTATGCTCTCATGAGATTTTATATCTCCATATGGGCCTGCGAAACACTCCCACTCAAATTGAACCTTTTTTACTTGTAGCCTATGATGGGCGAAGATTAGGGTGCCTTACTATTCTATGATGGACAATGATGTAAAGAACAATTTGAGAACCTTCTAGATGTAATCCAAGCCACATATAGTTAACCCTAAAGCTCCAAACCTAGGTAGAGCCATGCCTTCCCTTATGTTAGAAAATCCTAAATAAGATACATGATTGGATGTTTCTTTTACTTATAAGATTATGTATTGTCTTTTTTGTATATTAACCATGTATGTTGGTCTTTGTATATTATTTTTTTTTTTGCTAACCCTTTTCTTTTATCACACATCCACATTATTAAGGAATATTTGCTACAATATAATTTTTAACAAAAAAAATCTTAGTTACATCTATAAAAAGCCTAGCAAAATCCTCTATTGGCTTAGAAAGAGAGTCTGAAGAGTTGAAGCTTGCAAACAAAAAGCTAAAAAAAGAAGTCCAAACATTGAAATAAGAAAAAGAATGGATGGAGCATTGACCTTAATACACCACAATCATCCACTAATCAAGAATTGGCCCAATTTTTGCAAGAAAACAAACAATTGTAAGCAAAACTATAAGAAAAAGATGCAATGCCCTTTAAAGCACAAACGCACATCTAGATGCTAAATGGAGTAGTAAGGGGAATCAAAGCATAAATAGGGGCTATGACTGAAGAATATGAGCAAATGAAAATTGTATATATGAAGAAACATAACCAATTGAAGTCTCTGCTTGACCGAATCATTATGGTCATTTACAAAGCCAAGGACATGGTATAAATGATTGAAAAATAAAAAACAAAGGTGCCACCAATGGGAACATATGGTCAAAAATTGATAGATTTCCTTAAAGAAATACAAAACCAGATCGACGAGTTATGGTTTCTTTTCCTAGTAGTTCTAGACTTTTCATGGATGTAATGTTAGATTTGGTTAAAAAATAACTTTTAATTTAATAAAGATTTTCTTTTATAACAATTGCTATGTGGTAAATTATCCTTATGGCATTCATGCATTTTGTTTTTACATTCATTCTCGTGTATAATTTGAGAGTTCCATAAACATCATTTTAAATTTGCACATTATGAAAAATCAAGGTTCAAGGATAGTTCAACACCAATATTACACTCCGACTAAAGCCAAGAAGATGGAACAAGAAAATGCAAACCATTTTGAAAGGTTAAAAAAGGCTTAAGAAGTAATTGAAGGAAAGTTAAGTAAAATCCTTGAAGCTCTTGAAAAGATAAATAAAGGGAAAGTAGTATAAAGAGATATCTCACATAAAGATACTAAGTCATTGTATCCTTCAGATTTCGGTCCACATCAGACCAAGACCACTCTAAATTTTTTACCATAATAGACCACATTCCCAAATTATGATTAAGAGAATATTCAAAGTTATACAATCCTATTTTCACTGAAAATGTAGTTGAGCCCATCCAAATCCCCAAACTAGATGAGACAAAAGCAGAAGTGAAGTTGCAAATGATTTTACCTTCAAAAGACTCTAAGAATGATCAAACCATGAGCATGATTGAGGAAAGACTATGGGCTATGAAAGGTAATGATTTCTATAGCTTTATGGATGTTGTCAACTTTTATTTGGTCCCAAATGTTGTAATCCCTTCAAAATTCAAAGTGCTAGAATTTAAAAAGTACAACGGTACTAAGTGTTCCCTTACACATATCATAATGTATTATCGTAAGATTGTAACACATGCTAGCAATGAGAAGCTGCTTATGTATGTGTTCCAAGTTAACTTAATCAGGTTTGTTGTAAGGTGGTATGTTTAGTTGGATAGAACTCGTATAAGATCATGGAAGGATCTAACTTAATCCTTCATTAACCAATACCATCACATCATAGATATAGCTCATGATCACTTTTCGTTACAAGGTATGAAAAAGAAAGTATCTGAGTCTTTCAAAGAGTATGCTCAAAGATGACAGGATATCATTGCTCAAGTACAACCACCACTAATAGACAAAAAAATAATGATGTTATTTGTAAGCATTTTAAAGTCACTATACTATGAAAAAATGATAGGGAATGCAACCAAAAATTTTATTGACATGGTGATTTAAAGTGAGATCATTGAGAATGCATAAAAAATTGTAAACTAGAAGAGGAAGAATCCTCTATTAAAAAGAAGCTCAACAAAAAGACAAGTGAGACTCAAGCTATAAGTTTCGACAGGTAGCAATTTAGAAACTACCTTAAGCCAATCTATCCCACATATCATCCCCCTATAAGTCATGCTTCTACTATAGGATCATCTATAACTAGGCCTTTTATTTGTCTGACTACCCCAAGTGGTGTGTTAGAATCTTGGAATAAGGAAAAGCCTACATTAGATCCTATTCCCATAAGCTACACATAATTGTTCCAAAAGCTTTATAACAACTACTTGATTGCTCCCACTCTTGTAAAATAACTTAAACCTCCTTATCCTAAATGGTATGTTCCACTACTCACTGTGACTATCATTATGAGATGGTTGGCCACTCTACCAAAAATTGTATCCCTTGGAAACATAAGGTTCAAATTCTAATTAAAGAAGGGTTGATAAGCTTCGACATCGATGGAAATATGATGTTAAAGTTGATACCCATTGCCCAATCATCTAGGGGTATGATTTTGAGGAGGCTGATTGAAACTGCTTATCTTTTTAAGATTTTTTAAAAATATGAATCTCTTTTATGTACTTGCATTTCATCTTATTTTTCATTATTTTAATAAAAATGACAGATTTAATGCATTTTTATAACATTTTTCTTTTGTGTGAATCTTCATTATTTACTTTTATTTTCTTATTCCTTTTTCCCATACCCATTCTTTGATACCAAATAATGCATATTCAGACAATCATGATGATAATTCAAGATTTGATTTTGAAAACATCATTCATGATAATTTAATTGATAAATAGAGATTGTTGATTCATTAGGACTGTTGAATAAAAAGGACAAATCTAGGAAAAAATTTCAAAAGTGATGCAACACATGACCTTTGCAATTGTTCATTCACAAGTTTGCTCTTAGTTAATAAATACCCTTCATTGAGAGTATTCATATTCGAGATAAGAAATGACCATCTTTCTTCTATCATTTAAAAAAAAAGTAAAATTATCCTTTACTACCCTATTTTAGCCTGTTGAAAATTCTTTTAAAAAACCTTAACCAAGGATCAACCTACACTGGGGGGTGAAGTTTGATAAGCTTATTTATCTTTAGTGTTTTCAAGGGCAAAACCCCCTTTTGTGCTCAAATTTTCTTGAAAATAAAAAAAAATAAAAAAATAAAAAAAGAGAAAAAAAAGTGAAAATGAAAAAGAAATTGATGGGGCAAAATGCCAATGTGCTTTACATGAAAAATGATTCTTGGTTTGATAACCCTTCAAATACAGTTTGGGCCTGTTTCATCTATTTTTTTCATAACTTTTTACCTTAGCTTATGTTACATCCCTTAAAAGTCTATTTTGATCAAATAAGAATACTTGAATTAGAGAATCATGAATTAAATTATGGCAAATTTGCCATTTGATTGTTTAGGACTTTGATCAAAGTGTCAGTAATAGATTAAAGGAGAAAAAAATGAAAAGAAAAGATGAGAAAGATGTGTGCGAAAAAAAAAGCCCAAAAAAATAAAAAATAAAAAAAGAGAAAAAAATGAAGAATTAAATTGAAAACTTGAAAGGGTAGTTTGAGTAAAGATGAAAACTCAAAGAAACAATATCATGTGAAGGTCTCAAGAATGAGGATGATGATTGGCTCAAAGACTGAAAAAATCGATGGACTGTGTTTTTGAAAGAGAATTATGAGTTTGAGCTCAAAATTGTCTAAACAATCATTATTTTGGATATTGATATCCTATCTAAATAGTGAAAATATTTTGACTTTATTCACCTTTGATTTGTTATTGACCATATTTCTTTTTGATAATAAAGACCCATCATTTACCAAATGTACATCCCCTAAATGAATCAAGGAAGTGTATCATGTCTGTCACTAATTTGAATGATGATAAATAGATGAATGACATTGTTCGTAAAAGATTTTTTCATTCTTTTAAAAGAAATCCAAAAAAAAAGGAGTGAAAGAAGTTTGAAAAAATTTTAAAAAGGGCTAAATAAGGTGACTCAAGGGTAGATTGATTGTGAGTTATGATCAGAGGAGGAGAATGACATGGATCAGTTGACAAAACTTTTTCTAAGATTGTTTATACTAAGAAGCTAAGAAAGAATGGCAAACTCTTAAGAATCTTAAAACTTTATGATATTGTTTTAATGACATCTGCACCACATACATTGTGTTTACATTGTATCTATATTTGCATCCTAGATAGGATATGCATTTGCATCCTAGATAGGAGATGCATTTGCATCAATGCATTATCATTTTTTAGACTTGTGTTTTCATCCTTGCTATCCGATCTCAATTCAATCCAGATCATTTTCTAGACTTATGATTTCGTCCTGGTCATTTGATATGGATTTGTGATTTCATCTTGGTCATCCAATCTTAGCTTAGTTCATATTGTTTTTTAGACTTGTAGTTTCATCTTGGTCATCCAATCTTGGTTCAATCCATATCATTTTCCTGACTCATGGTTCAATCCTAGTTATCTGATCTCGGTTTAGTCCAGATCATTTTCTAGACTTATGGTTTCTTCCTGGTCATCTGATTTTGGCTTAGTTTAGATCATTTTTCTTACTTGTAGTTTTGTCCTGGTCATCCAATCTTGGCTCAGCCCAGATCATTTTCTTGAATTGTGGTTTTGTCTAGATCATTTTCTAAACTTGCAGTTACATCTCGATCATCCAATCTTTGCTCAGTCCAGATCATTTTCTTGACTCATAGCTCAATCTTGATCATCCAATCTTGGTTAAGTCCAAATCATTTTCCAAACTTGTGGTTCTATCCCAATTATTCGATCTTGGCTCATTTCAGATCATTTTCCTAACTTTCAACTCTGTCTCAGTCACCTATTTTGATCTCGACTTAGTCCAAATCATTTTATTTTTCTAATTCGTAGTTCAATCTTACTCACCTATTTGATCTCGACTAAGTCCAGATCATATTTTTGACTTACGGTTTAGTCCCGGTTAGTTTTACTTATTGACTTGACTTTTAGAACAGCATGGATGTCTAGGTCTTTGCATTATCCCTGTCTCACAGAGATGTGCAAAAAGGACTAGCTATAAATGCCCATTTGTGTTTAGGGCCAATCGGGGTTGAGTTTCGTTACTATTACTATTTTTGTATTATTAGTATTATTATTTGTTATTATTATTACTATAGTATAGTATATTGTTATTATACTGTTATCATTATTATATTTATTATTAGCATAGTATGTTATTACAATATGGTATATTAGTATAGTATATAGTACAAAATATTATATTGTATTATATTATTACTATTATTATTATTATTATTATTATTATTTTCTTTCCTTCCTCTTTAACTAACGATCAAAGAAACTAAAATCTTGAATTGAATTCAATCTACCTAGTCAAAGGGTAAATCAGAACCAAAATCAAGAGATTTTTATTTAGTCCAGACAAATCAGCAAAGAGTTAAGCTTAAAATCTGGTTCGAGCATAATCCAATCCCAAGATTCAAGCTTGGATTGGTTCTACCCAATCCTTAAGTTAATTGAGGACTCTCTATAAATTGGATAATGTTTATGAGAATGGACACGTAGGATTTGGCGAAAAAATACGCAATGTTTAAGTTTTTGAAATTTTGGATTGTTGGAATTTTGAGTTTAGGTTTTGTGAATTTTTGGGATTCTGGGTTTAGATTTAGGTTCTTAGGGTTAGGTTAGGGTTAGGATTAAGATTAAGATTGTGAGGATTTTTAAAGGATTTGGAAAAATTTCGAGGTTTCCGAGATTTTTTTGAAAAAAAAAAGGTTTTTGGAAGAACTTTGAATTTTTCAATTGAATTTTTTGGTGAGGTTTAAATTTTTCGGTGTTATTTCGATGACTTTTCCAAAAATTGATGAAGATCACTAGTTTTGATTGAATTTTCAAGTTATTCTAGAAAGAGGTCAAAGGATTTTTTTGTTTAGAGATAGAGAGAACTGAGAGTTTTTGAGAAAAATCGAGAAAGGCTGGCTTTTATAGTAACCTAAAACAATAGCATTTTGAGAGTCCCAGACCAGTGTGTGACCTATTGACCCGCATGCTGACTCGCGCTCTAACCCGATTTAATCGTAGGTTTTCCTTTTTTTTGTTTTAATTTTAATTTTTGATTTAATTTTATTTATTTTATATTTTTTGTTTTTTGTTTTATTTTTAGCTTTTTATTTTATTTATCGATTTTTGTTATTTATTCATTTTTATTGAGCAACTTATTATTTATTAAATATTTTGTAAAATTTTATTTTTTTATTTCTAGAAAACAAAAAAAGTAAAAAACAAAATAAAAAAAAAATAAAAAAGTCTTTTCAAATAAATTCATGAATTCTATCAAACTATTGGAGAATTTTCATATATTTAAATTTTATGAAATCCACCAAACTATTGAAAAATTTCATAAATTGATTTCAAGAAGAAAAATAATTTTCATCCTCTAAACTATTGGAGGATTGCTTTCTAAATTAAATCCTACCAAATATTGGGAGACTTAATGAAATTCTTAAAATTTTTTATAAATCATTTTACAATAAAATCTCACCAAAATATTAGGAGATTTGCATCAAAGTAAATCCTACTAAACTATTAAAGGACTTTACTATTTTTTTGAATAAAAAACATTAACAAATCTGACAATGGAGTCTCTTCAGGGTGGGACACTAGTTTCTATGAGTACTCTTAAGGTGAGAGAATTATCTTAAATTGCTACTAACCCCTTAGGATAATTTTAAGATTAATTTTCAATATTAAGAATGTTGGTAAATTATAAATACATTAAGGCTTGAATAATTTGGAATCAAACTGGTACCATCCTTGGGATGGGTATTGTGAGGGTGCTATAACCTTCCTCACACATAATTGTACTCTCGAATCTAAAGCTGGTTTTGTTGATAGATTCGATTGGGTGGCCAATCACACCTTAACAAAAAGATTGGTGGTGACTCTTCTAATCCATGTCTAATGGTAGGTCCACGGATCTATATGTTATAATAGTAACAATCACTCATTATGATATGTTTGATTATGTAAATTTATGTACAAATAATAAAAGAAAAAGGTTAGTAAACATAATATATACAATGAGAAAATACAATTTAATAAGTAAAATGGCAATAAATGTCCTTTCATGTAACCTATTTAGGATTTTCCAACAAAGGGAAAGGCAGGGTTTTTAATTTAAGTTTGGATCCTTAGGGTTTTTTACATATTGGGTTCAAAGGTTTTAATAATCTAAAAGCTCCCAAATTATTCTTTACATTATCATCCATTATAGACTAGTAAGGCACTCCAATCTTTATCTACCATTTTAAGTTCAAACAAAAATGGTTAAATTTGAGTATGAGTTTTTGCTAGCTTACACTGAGACTATCACCTCATGAAAGTAGAGGCACTTGCTCCCTCCTAAGAAAGAACAAAACTTAGGTTTAAAACTTATGCATGAATGCATATGTAGTATGTATGAAAGAATATGCCAACCTCAAAATCAAATAAATTGCTACACATGAAAAGTCAAAATCTACAAAATAAAACAAATAAATTAGTACACATAAAAAAATATAAGCTACAAAATAAATAAATGGGTTAGTGCACAAGAAAAATCATAAATAATTACATAATAAAACCATTAAAGCAAGGCTTAAGATAACACACAACTAACTAATGGCTTGACTCTTTAATCTCCCCAGTAGAGTTGCCAAACTGTTATAACATTCAAGTCCAAAAACCTACCTATTGGACACAAAAACATTAAGTTCCCACCAATCTTTTTTTTACCTAGGTATAATTGATCACCTAAATGAATCTATCCTTGTTAAGGTTATCCTAAGTATAACTAAAGGTCCCGAAAAAGAATATGTTTTGGTTTACATCAACAGAACTAAGTTCGAGAGTCGATTATGTGGAGGGAAGGTTTTAGTACCCTATTATGCCTAAAATTGGTACCAAATTAATCACATTTTATCTTGTTTAAGCCTTAATCAAAGATAGTTTTTTTTATTAATTTAAATATTTAAATATTGAAAAAAAGTCTTTAGGATTTCACCGAAAAAGAAATTTCTCTCATCTTAAAAGTATTCAAGATAAACTCGTTATTTACTTAAAAAGATTTGGTCATCAAATTTGTTAAATATTTTATGACAAATCAAAGCCAATTCCTTTTATTTCTTTACAAAATATTTTGATATAAAAATACTATCAAAATATCATGGAAAAATCATAAAAACATCATGCAATTATATCATAACATGCAAAATAAATCATGGAAATATCATCTAATCATGCCAAAACATTATAAAAATCATACCAAAAATCATGCATACAATAATATTAAATCATGCAAATAAAATATTAGGTAATAAATCATGCAAATTCATACAAAATATCAGGCACATACATATTATAATTATTCATTCAAAAATATCATAAATATCATGCAAATAAAATATTATAAAAAGAAAAAAAGCAAACAAAACTATAAAAATCTCACCAAGCTTTTTTTCTTTTTATTTTCTTTATCATTTTTAATTCAATCACAATTAAAAATAATAAATCAAAAAATAAAAAATCAAAAAAATAAAATCAAAATCAAGATCAAAATAAAAATAAAAATAAAAAGTAAAAAACCTGTATTTAAGTCAAGTCAGGTAACAAGTTGACACGCAAGTCAACCAGGATGACACTGGATCATAGGTTTCCAAAACAGTGCCATTTAAAGCTTGTATGTAAGGCAAAGATTAACCTTTGTTTTTAGACTTTGCCTTTCATTTCTCTCTCTAGCCTCTTTTCTTTCCCTTTCTTTCTAAAAATAATCACCATAAAATTTAACCATCCCCAACTTTTAACCAAAAAACCCAAATAATTGCATTAAAAAATTCAAACATTTTTCAGAAATCTAAAAAATCCTAAAATTTAGATGTCTTAAAACCCATCGATCATTGTGAAATTCAATCAAAAAATTCAACTTTCACTGGAAAATTTAAGCAAACTTAGAAAAATTCTAGAAATTTAAACAAAAACCCATAAAATTCAACCAAGATTCTAAAAAATCCCCCCCCCTAAAAAAAAAAAAAAAACCTAGGATCCAAACAATTAAACCAAATTTTAAACAATCCTAATACAAAATCCTAAAAATTGTAAAAAGATCCCAAAATAAAAATATAAAAGCTCAAAAATCCAAAGACCCAGACCAAGTTCCAAAAACACCAAAAAATTGAACCAAAACCCAAGAACCAAAAACTAAAACCAAAAGAAAACTTTTATTACTTTGATTACTATGATTTTCTTGCTATTTGCTAATTGATTGCCTATTGTTTATTGCTTCTGTGTGTCTTGTGATTGCAAATATGAAGTCTTTATTTAGGGATGAAATCCTACTTCAACTTGAAAAAACTAAGATTTCACCGGATCTAAGCAAAATTTCCAAGATTCAATCTTTTGTGATTTTTCTTTTTACAATGAATTAAAGGCCATGTATTTCTACAAGCACTTAATCATTAAATTACAATTTTCAACCAGATCCTAGAAACAAATCTAAAGTTTTCCTTTTGCAAAAATGTCATCACATTTTTTTCTCTTTTTTGAATTTTTTTTACTTTTTTAACTTTTTGGCTAAATAAACAAAAAATAAAATAAAATAAAAATTAAACTAAAAATACAAATACAAATAAAATTTTAGGCTTCTAATATATGAACCTTAAAATTCAATTTCCCAATTAGAGTCCAATTATAATTTTGCATTTCATTAAAATTCAAAACCCATTTTGATACCAAAAAATTTTTCAAACAAAATGAAGTGTCTGCATCTATCATGCATGTGTTGATCATGGTTTTATCTTGATCAATCCTAGCCTATGATTAATGCATTCTTGAATGGAAATTAAGTTTAGTGTACTAATATATTTGTCTCATCGGGAGACTATAGATACTAATCTGTCTAGTTTTAGATTTAGGAGCAAGATTATGGATTAAGACTAGTAGGTTGAAGTTAAGATAACCCTTGTTATCGATGATCAGCAAATTGCATGTGTCTTATTTCTTTGTATATATGCGAAAGTAAATTAAACATGTAAATTTTCTTGAGTGCAAGCTAGTTCCAAATGGTGAACCAAATCAAGTTATTTGCAAATGGCTTATGTTCGACTTTAAAGTTGGCTTAATCTTGGTTCAACAATCAAACAAGCCAACTAAGCGCATCAACCCTGTTTCTGATAACGTTCAAGCTATTGTAATATATACAGCTTCCGTTCAGCTTGGTAGGAAATTTGGCCAAGTTCATGCCAATACGAGAAACCTTTTTTTCCTAAAAGACAAACTCAATTATCGTAACATTTTGTGTCCGCACAACAAATTTAGAAATGAAATAAAAAATAATGGAGTCATCACCAATCTTTTTCGGCTAGGTGTGATTGGTCACCTATTAAAACATATCATTTTAATGAAAACTTAAAATTAATTAAAAATTATTAAAAGAATAATTTTAGGGTCTGCGAAATAGTTTGGATTCAGGAGTTGGTTATGCATGGGGAATGGTTAGCACCCCCACAATGTCCATTTAAAATGGTACCAATTAATTATGCATTATCCATTGATTTTGATAAAAAATAGTCTTATTTTCGGTGTTTGAAAAATAATTTTCTTAATTTTTTCATTTATTGGAATTTGGTTTTTTTAATTTTATTTTATTTATAGTTTCATTTTTTATTCAAGAAAAATGAATTAGAACCTTTTTATTGAAATAGTTCCTAAAAAATTCTAGTACACTGGTAATATTAGAAGAACTCTTTCTCACCTAAAGATTTCTTAAGCATCACTTCTCGAAATACCGTAGAATCTTATCCTCAGAGGTTCGAATTTACTTTTTGTAAAAACTATATTAAGCATGCAATGCAAGATGCTAATATGTTGATGCACACATTTTATTTATTTCCTTAGAAATTCTATTGATATTTTTTGTTGAATTATTTTTTCTATTGAAGACAAGAGAAAATTATATCATATTGAAGATTTTTATAAATATTCCAATACACTGGTAATATTTTAAAAAAATCTTCTTACATAGGGGTTTTGTAAATCATCACTACTCGAAATATTTTTAAAATTTTGTCATTGGATAAAATTTCCTTTTTCTTCATTTTTTATCACTTTATTATTTTATTAATTTTATAACAAGGAAAAGGAAAAATTTTTTATTGTATTGAAGACTTTTTATAAATACTTTAATATGCTGGTAGTATTTAAAAAAAATCTCTCACCTAGAGATTTCATAAGTATCACTACTTGGAGTACCTTTGAATCTCATTATCGGATGAAAAATTTTTTTTCTTATTTTTTCTTATTTTTGTATTATTTTATAAGGTTTATTTCAACAATAACAAAATTATCACAAATTTTTACTATATATTTCATTATTTTAATTTTATTAATTATTACTATAAAATAACAAAAATTTATTCCAGCAAATTTAAATACTTTAACATGCATAAACATTAATAATAAAATTTAAAATAATAAAAATAATATTTAAATATAAAAAGAAAACTAAAAAAAAAAAAAATTTTTACTTGAACCAGACTGGTCAATAGTCTGGTCAACGTCGGTCCAGCTGGTTTGACTGTCTGATTGGGTTCAGTAGTTCGAGCTCGGTCTGGATTAGTTTAGTTGAACCAGGTAAAAACCAAAGGTCAAATGGGTCATCGGGTCAGGTTAGGGGCTGTACGCGAATCTTGGTTAGGTCAAAATGACATTGTTTGGTCCATTAATAAAATGATGTCGTTTTGGCTTTCGGATTTCTATAAAAGCCAAAAAAAAAAAATATTCTTTCCATTTTTCTTCTTCTTTCTCTCTCTACCTTTCTCCCTTTCTAAGTGCTTCTCTTTCTAAACTGGTTGTCGATAATCGGTCACCGTGCAAACCACAGTTGGTGGTTTACCAATCAATGGTCAAAAAATTCCAAAAACTCTCAAAAGATCTTCCTCGTCCCCCTAACACAAATATGGGCCTAGTTTCACCTGAAAGTGTCTCAAACGGCCTAAATCGACCTTCCAAGTTTTGGCCAAACCCCTATTTTCTTTTTCTTTCAAAAGCTAAGCTATTTTTTTTTTTACAAGAAAGCTTTGGCGCTAGGTTCCTCGCCTATTAGGCGAGGACTATGATTTTTGGGTTGTGTTGTTTTTTTTTTTTTTTGGGTTGGTTTTCTTATGTTTTTAATAGAGTTTTTTTGAATTGTTTGTTTGTTTTTTAGCAATTTTTTTTGTAGAAGTTTTCCCTTTTTTTCTTTTTTTTTTTTTGGCTTCATTACTCCATTTATAAAGCAAAAAGAAGACCAAAATCTTAAAAAATTTGAGATTTTAGTGGCCTAAAATTATGGTAGCTACCGACTATCAAAACGACTGCCAGTGAATATCAGGGCTACTAACAGCGCAGCTACATGTGGCTATCAGAGCTATTGCCAGAAAAAGAAAGACAAAGAAAAGGAAAAGAGAAAAGAAAATAAATAAAAAAGAAAATAAAATAAATAAAAATGATAATAATAAAATAGTGTCTATAGCTACCTTCTTTGCCTATTTCTGAGAATCAGACAACTATTTTATTCAAAAAGAAGAAACATTAAGCATAAAACCCCTTTCTTTTAAATTTAAAAGCTCCTCTAATAAGAAGCTTAATAACTTTAAAAATTCATCTTGAAAAAGCTCCTCTAAGTAGAGGTTCAACAACTTTAAAATTCATTTTAAAAAGGCTCATCTAAGCAAAGGCTCAACAATTTAAAAAAATTTATCTTGAAAAAAAAAAGGCACCTCTAAGCAGAAGCTCAACAACTTTAAAAAATTATCTTTAAAAAGGCTTCTCTAAGCAGAGGCTCAACAACTTTAAAAATTTTAAACAACTTTAAAAATTTTATCTTAAAAAAGCTCTTCTAAGCAAACGCTCAATAAGTTTAAATTGAACCGTCAAAAAATAAATTTGAATGTCACCACCAAAGGAAACTCGAATATCACCACCGAAAATATATGAATGACTTTAGATATCGCCACCAAAGAAAACTCGAATATCACCATTGAAAAAATGCAATTCAAGCTTTAACACTTAGATATCACTATCGAGAATATGCAAATATCTTCGGATATTGCCACCGAAGAAAACTCGAATATCACCATCGAGAAAATGCAATTTAATTTTTTACACTCGGATGTCACCACCAAAAAGATGCAAATGACTTTGGATATCACCATCGAAGAAAATGCAATTCAAACCTTGACACTCGGGTATTACCACCGAGAAGATGCAAATACTTCGGATATCACCATCGAAGGAAACTCGAATATCACCATCGAGAATATACAAATGACCTCAGATATCGCCACCGAGAAAATGCACTTTAAACCTTGACACTCGGATGTCACCACTGAGAATATACTAATAACTTCAGATATCACCACTGAAAAAATGTAATTCAAGCTTTAACACTCAGATATCACCATCGAGAATATACAAATGACTTCGGATATCGCCACCAAAAAAATACAATTCAAACATCGACACTCGGATATCACCATCGAGAAGAAGTAATTCAAATCTTAACACTTAAATACCACTATCGAGAATATGCAAATGACCTCAGATATCACCACCGAGAAAATGTAATTTAAATGTTGACACTTAAATATCACCACCAAGAATATGCAAACGACTTTAACACTCGGATATCACCATCGAGGAGATGCAATTCAAGCTTTATCACTCATATATCACCACTGAAAAGATGCAATTCAAACTTTAATACTCGGATATCACCATCGAGAAGATGCAAATGACTTTAACACTTAGATATCACTATCGAGGAGATGCAATTCAAGCTTTATCACTCAAATATCACCATTGAAAAGATGCAATTCAAACTTTAATACTCAAATATCACCATTGAAAAGATGCAAATGACTTTAATACTCAGATATCACCACCGAGAAGATGCAAATGACTTTAACACTCAGATATCATCATCGAAAAGATGTAATTCAAATTTTAACACTCGAATATCACCATCGAAAAGATGCAAATGACTTTAACACTCAGATATCACCACCGAGGAGATGCAATTCAAGTTTTATCCCTCAGATATCACCATTGAAAAGATGCAATTCAAACTTTAACACTCAAATATCACCACCAAGAATATGCAAATGATTTTGGATATTACCACCAAAGAAAACTCGAATATCACCATGGAGAAAATGAAAACGTAAAGAAAAAGTGTAAATTCAGACTTTAAACTTGGATATCACCACTGAATGATTTTGAAAATGTCATAAATATCACCATCACAAAAATGAAATTCATACTTTAATACTCAGATATCACCATCGAGAAAAATGTAAACTTAAACTTTAAACTCAGATATCACTACCAAGTGATTTTAAAAATGATTTATCATAATATTTTTCTTGGCTAATGCCAATTTCACTGGGTTAACAACTTTTCTGTCAACTAGATTGGGTTTAAAGCTCTCATCTTATGCCATCTCATTGAAATTTCTAAAAATTCTTGATTTGTTTAATATGTTTTTGCCCTTTTTTTTTTTCTTTTTTTCTTCTTTAATGTTTCCAAAATTGGTGAACACCATTATAAGGCAAATGAAATGCAAATGTCTTTTCTTAAATGATGCTTATAAGATGCAAATGTCTTTTCTTAAAATGATGTACATAAAATGAAAATTTCTTTTCTTAAAATGATGCATATGAAATGCAAGTGTCTTTTCTTAAAATGATGAAAATGTATTTCCTCAAAATGATGCAAATGAAATGCAAATGTCTTTTCCAAAAATACCAATGTATACATTCTTATCAATGATGGACAAGCTAATGATGCAAATACAAAGTCAAAAGATTTAAATGCTTAAAATTTTTTTTTGTTAAATAAAACCAAAGTCAAGATATGTAATTGCCCAAAAGTTTTCTTTTCTTAAATTTTCCAAAGCTCTTTTCTTTCAATCCTGAATATTTTATCTCATTTCAATTTCAAATCATTTCCTTGCTGCTCATTTTTCACCAATTTTGCTTTCATTCTTCACAATTTGGATTTCTCGACTTTTCTTTCTATTTTTTCATCTTTAAATTAAACACGAATATAATCAACTCGAACTCGATGAAAGTGAATAAGCCATCGAACTGTGGTGAAACTCAAATGACTAAGAAAGACGTTTCCCATAATGCCATTTATTTTCCTCAAAGTTTTTTTTTCTCAAAATTTTATTTACCTTCCCTAAAAATATTTTATTTTAATTCATAAAAAATTACCTTAGTCAACCTTTATTTGACTCTTAAGTCTCTAAAAAAATGGTGATAATTATTATGTACATATCTGAACAAAATGGTAATTTCATCTTTTCAAATGGCTTGGATGATTAATTGTCAAAAGGACTTCAGAACTTGATATTGAAAATTGAATTTTTATCCATGTTCAACAACAAATTCTTTTGGAAGGTTCCTTTGTGGTTAAATAAGATTTGACACTTTTTTTAGTACCATAATATGGTATTTTAATAGATGTCAAGATCAGCTATGCTAAATCCAAGATCATATTGGGAAAGGCCAAGATTTTCTATGATAACCCTTACACTTATCTCAATCATTGGTTGTAATGAGTTTTTATGTTGCAAACTCATTCTTGCTCTAAACTGCCTATTTTTAGGTTTTCACCCTAGAGCTTCATTATTCTATTTTTCTCTTTTTTTTAATAATTTCATCGTGCATTGAAGTACTCATGTGAAAGAAAAAATTTTACAAAGAAAATAGACAAAAGCGAAATTGGTCATGAGGATTCTACAAGGAATAAATTCTTTAGTTCAAGCATCCATTTTTGTTCGAAATGGACTTCTCAAGGTATGTAACATAAGCCAGGGTTTGAGTTCTGAAGAAATGAATAAATAGGCCCAAAACATGTGTTTGAAGGTGATTAGACCAAGGATCATTTCATATCATGTGAGGGATTTTCTTTTAGGCATTCATCCCTTTTATTTTTTCAGTCGTAATATATAACCATATTATTTTTTCTTTTTTTTGTTTTTTTTTTATTGCGTTGATTTTTGCTCTTTCTTGCATGTTCTAACATTTGCTGAAATATGTTCAAAACTTCTAAAACTCAATTTGTTTGACATTTGCCCCTACAACTTATGGCTTCATCAAATAAATCTTTTTTTGTAAAAGATGATCCTTTATCAAGGTCTATTTAGAAAGAATTCACTAGGCCCAAAGGTGCAACAAAGGGATAATTTCTTATTTGTGAAGGATGAAGAAAGATAGCTATCTGTCATCTCAAGCTTGGTCACTTGTGCTGAAGAGTGATTCCTTCAAAAATCTAAAATTTATTTTTATCACCTCTTTTTTTTTCTCTTTTTTTTTGGGATCGTTTGATATCTAGAGAGCACGATGTAACCATCAATATTTTTTTCTTTTTCTTTTTTTTCACAACTCATATGACAACCAATCCTTATCATATCTTGGTAAGTCAACAGGGTTTATGTGACAATGAAAATCATGATAAAAGGGTTTATTTGGGTCCTTAACTATGCACATCATCACTAAATTGGATAGTAGCATGAACTAGGCAATTTTGGGGCAACTGGAAATCATTCTTTTTCGTCAACATCTCTCTAGATAAAAAGGTGCATTTGTGTATTTGTGGCTATCTAGATGACTTTTGTTTGAAGCATAATCTTGACACCTATCAACTCACCAACATTTAGATAAAAAAGGCATCATATCAATCTAATTTTCAAGGAACTCAGAAGGTTTTTTTTTTTTTTCAAATTGGTCATTCCAATATTTGTTGCCATGACAAGAGGCATCACAAAGTTCAAACTTATATCCTTTGGAGCATTAAGGTTGTTCAAATGATTTTGGGACATGAAAAGAAAATGAAAATATTTTATTCAAATAGGTTCATAACAATGATCACCAAAATTTTTGAGACTTTTTATTATGAAAAGAAAATTTTTCATTATTTTATAAAAACTTAAAACAAAAAGAAAAAAAGCACTTTCTCAATTAGCATTCGATTCAACTTTCATACAAGTCATTAAGTTCGTATGCATGCTAATACAAAAAGTGAAAAAAGAAACAAAAAAGGCATACTTTTTATTTTGAATCAATCCAGCTTTTTGCAACATCAAGTGAACCATCATTTTCCTAGAAAAGCCATAAAACCATTTTCCAATTCCTCAACTATCCATTGCATCCAGATTATTCATATTAATGCTTTAACACCCTTGGTTCACCTCATTTTTAATATATTAAGATGGAGAGTTTTTAGCGACACCATAATCACTGTTAGTTTTAAATTTTATTTTTTCAGCTCTAATGAGATCTTTAACCTTGTATTTTAGTAACTATCGAGTGATCCTGATTTTTATTATGATAATCACATTTTGCATTAGGATCATACCATTTTGGGTAAAGGGGTTGAAGGGGTTCTAAATACACAGGTTTCAAAAGCTGATTTTGGATAAGTTGAGGTAACAATTTGTGTAAGATATAGGAATAAGGTCAAAAGTGGTTTTTTCTTGGGTATTTCTTAGGGCTCTCTGATCATTACCCAGATTAGATCTTCGTTTTGATCTAGTAGGTGTAGCGAAACAATTGTATGAATAATTGGGTGTCCAAAAAAATGGCTAAAAATAGGGTGGATAAGTTGGTTGTTGTAGTAGCTGATACAGTTGACAAGGATGAGGGATAGATGTAACATTGTTTATGGGAGGGTAATGGGTTTGGTACACTGGTGTGGGGTATAGAATGATACCTACGAACTATTACCCTACATAGTTCACTGTTTAAGTCTCATTTTTTTTCTTTTTGGTAGCTTCACCTTTTTTTGCTTCGTTTGTCTCTCATGCAACAAGCTTGCCATTCTTTATGGCATTTTCAATAATTTCATCGGATATCACCATATCTGTAAAGTTTTTAGTTGCATTGTCTATCAATCTCTCGTAGTACGATATTTTTAAGGTGTTCATAAATAAGACAATTATCTCTTTCTCAATAATAAGAGGTTGAACTTGTGTGATCATATCTTTCCATCTTTGTGCATACTCTTTAAAGCTTTCAATTGCCTTCTTTTTCATGTTCTGTAAAGATAAACGATTTGAAGCTAGATCTATGACATAGTGGTATTGTGTAAAGAATGCCCTTGTGAGCTCTTGCCAGAAATGAATATGAGTCCTATCTAATTGAACATACCATTTGATTACAAATCTCATAAGGCTACCTGAAATACGTGCATTAACAACTTTTCATCACCAACATGTGCCGTCATTTTACAGTAATACATGATGACATGAGTCATTGGGCATTTTGTGTCATCATATTTTTTAAATTCAAAGACTTTAAATTTAGGTGAATTGACCACATATAAGATCAAACAAAGCTTGGTTGCATCTGTGGAGCCATTAAAATTTATTCTTTTTACGGCCCTAAGCCTTTCTTCCAATAACTTTATCTTTTCTTGGGCACTGGTATCTTTATCCTTAGCTTTTCTCTCTCTTTAGAATAATCCAAGTCAAGAACCAAGATTGGCTTAGATGGTTTTTCCATCATAGCAGGATTAGCTAACTTTTGAAATATCCTGAAGTAGGTGTAGATGTCATTCCTAGATAAGGATTGGAATATCCTCTGGAAGTAGGAATTTGAATTCTTATTCTTTGAGAAGGTTGGGTTGGCCTCGACTTAAAGCCTGGAGGGTATATAAGATCCACTATATCTGGTAATTATTCTTAAAATTTAAGATTTTCTTCCATCGATTTTCTTTTATCAAGATTCTTGAACATGCCCATTATCTTGTCAATATCCCCTTTTAGTTCTTCTTGAGCCTTCTCTATCCTCTCAAATCGACTAGCCTATTCTTGTTCCACAATTCTTGTTTGAGCTCTGGTGTTGTATGAATGATGAATAGGTTAGTCAAAATTTTTGGTGGATGAGCTATTCTTAAACCTTTATTACCATAAATTTTTAAAAAACAAATCAGAATGCCATGTGATGAAATTTTTATTTTTTTATTTTTTATTTTTGAAAAAAATGGTGCACATGATACATGAATGCAAGTGGGAGATATTTGCTATTGGACAAATTCTAGCACTAGAAACTTTCATTGATTCATATAATTTTTGTTACATGATATTTATCATCTTAGAAGAGGATGGGCAAATCTATAGTTTTAGGGGATCCATGAAAAACTTCTTGGGAGAAAGATGTCCCAAAGCAAATACCTCGATGCAGAACTATATTATATGATTTGTGTAAAAGAAAAAAGAAAGAAAAATAAAATTGAGTTAATTTGAGGATGTACTTTGAAGTTAGAAAAAAGTTCTCTTTTTGTTTTGAGATTTTTTTGTTTCGTTTTGTATTCTTACATGTTTCGAACTTAGGTATTTTTTAAAAAAATTATTGGGCGAAGCTCTACCTAAGGTTGGCTTCTTAGGATTATTACATTCTTGGTTTGGGTTGATTTACGTCTAAAGGTTCTCAAATTGTTCCTTACCATCGTCCATGCTAGACTAGTAAGGTACCTCGATTTTCACCCATTACAGGCTACGAACGAAAATAATTCAATTTGAGTAGAAGTATTTTGCTTGCCATTGTGGAAGTTATCACTTCATGAGGGCATAAGTACTTTACTTCCTCCTACAAGGGGCGAAGCCTAGGTATAGAGCTCATGCATGAGGTGCATCGTGTCATTGTGCATACAAATGTATCCTAATTTATTGAGAGTAATATATACAAAAAAATAAAAGCATAAAAGACATAGTGAAAGAAATATGTGTGAATTTTTTTTGTTTTTGGTTTGTTTTTTATTTGTTTGGCCATTTTTTTAAGTAAAAAAGAATCTAGAAATTAACAATTAAATACCAATTAAAACTATTTAAATCAAAATTTAAAGATAACACATAGTTAATTTTGGCCTGAAATGCGTCCCTGACAGAGTCGCCAACCTGTCGTAATAGTTTTATGTCAGTCTGACGAATTTGAAAATGAAATAAAAAAAAAACGAAGTCGCCACCAATCTTTTTTGGCTAATTGCGATTGGCCACCTATTAAAACATATCATTTTAATGAAATCTTAAAATTAATTAAAATTTATTAAAAGAATAATTTTAGGGTCTACGAAATAGTTTAAGTTCGAGAGTTGATTACACATGGGGAAGGATTAGTACTCCTATGGCATCCATTTAAAACAGTACTAATTAACTATGTGTTATATATTGATTTTGATAAAAATAGTCTTATTTTCGATGTTTGAAAAATAATTTTCTTAATTTTTCATTTATTGGAAATTAGTTTTTTTTTTTACTTTTTTTATTTATTGTTTCATTTTTTATTCAAGAAAAATGAATTAGAACCTTTTTATTGAAATAGTTCTTAAAATATTTCAGTACATTGGTAATATTAGAAGAACTCTTTCTCATATAGAGATTTCTTAAGCATCACTTCTTAGAATACCATAGAATCTCATCCTTGAAGGTTTGAATTTACTTTTTGTAAAAACTATGTTAAGCATGCAATGCAAGATGCTAATATGTTGATGAACACATTTTATTTATTTCCTTAGAAATTTTATTGATATTTTTTGTTGAATTATTGTTTCTATTGAAGACAAGAGAAAATTTTATCATATTGAAGATTTTTGTAAATATTCCAATACATTGGTAATATTTAAAACAAATCTTCTTACCTAAGGATTTCGTAAAGCATCACTACTTGTAATACTTTTAGAACCCCGTCATTGGATAAAATTTCTTTTTTCCTCATTTTTTATCACTTTATTATTTTATTAATTTTATAACAAGGAAAAGGAAAAAATTTCTATTGTATTGAAGACTTTTTATAAATACTTTAATACACTGAAAATATTTAAAAAAATCTTCTCATCTAGAGATTTCGTACATATCACTACTTCGAGTACCATTGAATCTCATCGTTGGATGAAAATTTTCTTTTCTTTTTTTATTGTTTTTGTATTATGTTATAAGGTTTATTTCAATATCACAAATTTTTACTATATATTTTATTTTTTATTTTTATCAATTATCATTATAAAATAAAAAAATTATTCCAACAAATTTAAATACTTTAACATGCATAAATATTAATAATAAAATTTAAAATAACAAAAATAATATTTAAAAATAAAAAAACTCAAAAAAAAAATTTTACCTGAACCGAACCAGTCAATGGTCCGGTCAACGTCAGTTCAGTTGGTTCGATGGTCTGATCGAGTTCAATAATTTGGGTCTGGTCTAGTTCGATTTGGATCGATTCAGTTGAATCGGGCAAAGGCCAAAGGTCAAGTGGGTCACCGAGTTAGGTCAAGGGCTACATGCAGATCTTAGCTGGGTCAAAACAACGTCATTTGTTCATTTAATGAAACGATGTTGTTTTGGCTTTCAGACTTCTATAAAAGCCAAAAAAAAACTTTTTTTTTCATTTTTCCATTTTTTTTCTCTCTCTACCTTTCTCTCTTTCTGAGAGCTTCTCTCTATAGACCGATGGGTCGATCGTCGATCGCTATGTTGGTTACCGTCGATGGTCACCGATCAGTGGTAAAAAATCTCAAAAACTTCAAAAAGATCCTCTTTACCCCTCCTAAACACAGATATGGGCCTAGTTTTGCCCGAAAGTGTCCCAAATGGCTTAAATCGACCTTTAAAGTTTCGGTCAAACCTCTTTTTTTTTTGCAGGAAAGCTTTGGCATTGGGTTCCTCACCTATCAAGCGAGGATTGTGATTTATGGGTTGTGTCATTTTTTTTTTGGGTTGGTTTTCTTGGCTTTTTAACAAAGTTTTTTTTTAATTATTTTTTTTTGTTTTTCAGTAATTTTTTTGTAGAGGTTTTCCCTTTTTTTTTTTTTTGGCTTCATTACTCTATTTATAGAGCAAAAAAAATACCAAAATCCCAAAAAAATTAAAATTTTAGTGGCCTAGAATTAGGGCGACCATCGACTATCAGAACGACTATCATTGGTTGTCAGGGTTGCTGACAGCGCAGCTGCAAGCGGCTATTAGAGCCACTACCAGAAAAAAAAAAAGAAAAAGAAAAGGAAAAGAAAAAGAAAAAGAAAAAATAGAAAGAAAAAAAAATAGAAAGAAATAAATAAATGAAAAAAGAAATAAATAAAAATAAAAATAATAAAATGGTGTCTACATAATTAATGTAGATGCTTAACTTGATATAATAACTTGTAAGCTTGTCATTTTAGTGACACAGAAGCAATTCATTTTTAAGTTTGTATTTTAAATATGATAAACTTATCTTGATATATATATATATGGTCAAAATGATTGACTTAAATTAACTACAATAAGAAACTCGAATTTTGTTTGAACTTAACCAGTTAATGATTCCATATTGTCATATCTATAAGGTCCAAGTTCAAGCTGATTTTATTTCTTGTGAAGCCAAATCTATAAGAGCTTATCTATACAAAATATGAGGAAAAAGGCTTTGTTCTCTTGTAATAGGAGCTGATAATGGAGTTAATGGGGCAAAATCCTTCTTGAAAGTTACAAGCATATAATTTTATTTGAGATATTTTATTTTTTAATTCGAATTGTTTTTGTAATTGGGCCTCAATTGCCATTTTTTAAGCTCATTGCATGGCTCATTTTAGAATAATTCGATTTAGGCTTTGATAAAAGGCTCGATAAAAACCTATTATTCAAGCCCATTAATGATTTATTGTTGATTATTAAACAAAAAGTTTTAAATAATTAATAATAATATTATTAAAATATTAAAAATTTTTAAAATTTTTAAAATTTTAAAATTTTAAAACTAATAATATAAACTAATAAATAAATAAATTCAAAACAAAAAAAAAAGTTTGGCCCAAACAAATAAAAATTGAAAGCTGACAACCAAAGTAAAACCCAAAAAAAAAAAATAGTAATAATAATATGAAACCCAAAAAAAAAAAAGGAAAAATTAATGAAATACCAAGGCCCATTCGACTGTGAAGTGTTTTTTTTTTTTTTTTTGCTAGCATGTAAAAAACATCATGTGGTGCATGTTGTGGAGGGGATGAAAAACTGTAAAAAATCGAAGTCCCATTGTTCTTGGTATAAAAATAAAAAGGTAGACTTTTTTTTTTAGACATCCAAAAGCTCTTCAAAAAGGTTAAGCAGGAGAGGAAGTTTGTTGGCATGAGAAGGGAAGGGCTTAAAGTCTTTGTTTTGCTTTTCTTGCTTGTTGTCTTTGTTGTTCTACTTGGTTTTTAATTTTGGCATGAGCATAATTAAAGGGATTGAAATAATAATAATAATAATAATAATAATAATAATAATAATAATAATAATAATTTGAGTAAATAAATAAAATATAAAAAAAATTAAAAATGATGAATGAAGATCTTGAAAATCTTAATTAGATGTTGAGGGGAATCCAAATCATATTTTAAAAATTTTAATTCTGTCAAAATATTTGAGAATTATTAAATAATAAAAATAAATAATAATAAAAGTAAATAAATAACAATAATAAGAAATTTTTAATGGGAACAAGAAAAGTATAATAATAATAATAATAAGAACAATTAAATTTTAGAAAAGCTATGAAAAACAAGTTTGTTCCAAAAGTTTGTCTAAATGTTAGAGATTTTTAAAGAGATTTATAAAATTTTAAAATCCTAGGTGAAACCCAAGACCCTAGATAAAATTCGAAACCCTAAAATACAACATTGAAACCCTAAACCCCAGTTGAAGATCTAAATGAAATCCTGAAACCTTGAAACCTTGAAACCTCAAAATCATCATAAAATTTAAGAATTAGTATGAAGACCTTTATAAAGTAATTTGTTCTTGAATGTCGTTTAGATGATAGATATTTAAGAAATTTTATTTCATAAAGAATTTTTCTTTAATTTCGTATTTTAAAATAATAAAATTAAATAAAAAATAAAAAATGATATTTAAATATAAAAGGTCACATCCAAATTCTACCCAAAAAATTGGAGAGTCTAGGTTATCCTTTTATATTTAAAGACCTTATCGTAAATTTGCATCTTTTGTCATTTAAAACACATTTGTATATATATATTTTCTTGCACTCGATGTGCATATGCATATATTTTAATTATTGTTGTTTATGGTTACTATAGCCTTTTTCATTTTTATTACATAAAAGCTTCTTTCAAGAATTGATTCCAAAAATAAATAAATAAATAAAATTAAAATAATATTTTAAGAAATATGATTTTCAATACTCTGTCTAAATATTGAAGAGTCACCAATAATTATCCTTTTCAAAGAATATTATTTTTATTTTTAAGGAAATGTTGTCATAAATTTTAGACAAAAGGGGTTATCTTTAAATTTTTTCTATATATTGGAGAATTATAAGGTAATCCTTTAATTTAGAGATTTTCATAGCATTCTTAAATCAAGATTTTTAAGTACTTTTATTTTCTTAAAAATGAAGAGAATTATAATTAAATTTTATATAAAAACCATTTTTATCTAAAGTTATAAATATCGCATAATTAATTAGTATCAATTTTGTAGACGTTGTAGGGATACTAATCTTTTTTCTCACGTAACCGACTCTCGAACCTAATTTTTATGAAAAAGGGTTATCTTAGAATTATGCTTATATATTAGAGAATTATGAAGTAATCTTTTAATTTAGAGATCTTTACAACATTCCTAAATCAAAATTATTAAGTAATTTTATTTTCTTAAAAATGAAAAAAATTTTAAGTTATAAATAGTGCATGATTAATTAGTACTAATTTTATAAGTACCGTAAGGTATTAATTTATTCTCACATATAACTAATTCCTAAATTTAATCTTATTTTTATAGATCAAAATTATTTTTTAATATATTTTAAATTATTTATTTATTTTATTAAAAAGATAAAAAATTTTAAATGATCAATTACACTTCATAAAAATTTGGTGACTATTTCTCATATTTTTTACGATTTTAATTAATTAAGTCTAGTGATCAAGTATCTTAAAAAAAATAACATCATGAAAAGTTGAAAAGACCGTTTGAGGCAGTCAACAATTCAACATATAAAAGCCCAGAAAAGATCAATATCCAGCTTGGCTTGATTCATTTACAGTTCGAATTCTTTTATGAGGAATTCAGAAATTCTAATTCAAATATGTATTTATGTTGATCTAAAAAGATGGTTTTTGCAATGTAGGTTGAAACTCACGGGAGAAGAAAAAAAAAATTGCAGGTCTGCTGCTTGGAGTCACAAGTGTCACTAGGCTTTAATTGGTTAATTTTAACGGTTGGGTACGATAGAGTAGTGGCACTGTATCTTTGATAATTGCTACCTAAAAATAGTTTGAAATTTTCCGAGACTCTTTTAGGTCCTACCAAATGCCTCTTTATTGACATTGACTTGTCTTTCTACAGATACAAGGCAAAATTGCAAAATGAAACCAATCCTTTGGCTCTAGGCTACCACCCGTAAACAATATCCTTCATTTTAGCATTTGCCAATTGAAAAATTAACCTTTAAAACCAGCAGCAAGAGGTTAATTATCTCCCCATCTTCTACAGGAGGTTAGAAAGTCTCCAGAGAAGTATATTATGACAATAACTAGGCTTTTATTATTGGTACTGGCGAATAGAAGAGGAATTTAAAATGGCTATTTATCCGCATATATGCTAAGCCAACAAACCCTTTCGAATCAGTCCTAATGAAGAAAAATGAAAACAAAAATTGATTATTAGACTAGACACAACTTTAACAATTAAAAAGCTACGGTTGAACTCGCTCGGTTAATGGAAGAAATAGATTACTCTGAAAACGGAGAAAAAGAAAAGATCCTAATCCCTTACCCATAGGCAGTCTTAAATCAATTCTTATAGTCCAACTAAAATACATAATGTCGACTTTCGACCTAATTTGCCACATTTTTTTTTAATGATCTGCCTGAAGGTAGGTAATTTAAGAACCAAAAGATTTCCAATGAAAGACGTGGCCAAAAAAGAAGTGGGGCCCTTAATTGTGTCTAAAAGTTATTAATCACCAATTTATCAGCTTTGTTTTGGGAGGTTTTTTTATTTTTTTATACAAAAGAGCAGACGAATGTCTGCTAATTATTCACTCAAGGTCTCACTCTTGTAACACCCCAAGAATCCTCAGTCATACAACGCACTAATTGAACAGGAGTTTGCTCGACCAAGTTGAGTACCCATCTTCCTTGCTTGGCTAAATCCGCAAGAATATCAACACATCAATTTGATCGTGCGCTGACATTCCCTAGAAACATATTGATTGCAATGCAAATTTTTCTTCAAAATTTTCCTCTAAGAAATATATATGTAATCTGTTATAAAATTGTCTAGTGAATCATTCATTGGTACCCCCCACATGCTCGATCTAAAATATGCTACCCTCCAATTTATATGCTAGTTCTCTGTTTTCCCTGTAGGAAACAAACAGGTGAAGCAAAACTAACAAAAATCACATAACTAATGTGTAAGCCAAATTCAGTTATGAACTAATTAATAAGTTAACCATTTGCAAACTTCTATCATTTCCATTTTACAACAAGTACTTTGTTGATCAACTGATGAGTAATTGGATAACCCCGGGTTGAGCCGGTTTATTTTGGTCACGTTAACTCTATTAATTCACACTCTAATGATAATGATGGGCTGCTTTTTATATTAATCATGAGAGTAGGTGTGACATATTGTCCCATTCATGTGCGTGGCATTGAAAATAATTAAGATTGTGGTTGATGAGCTTGTGATTACCTTCCAAAATCTAATTACCAACGAACAGATGTTTCTTTGCTTAATTCCTTCAAGTTTAGATTTGGGGATTCCTAGCCATTTCTTTCTCAATTGGCCAAAGCCTTTTTTTTTTTAAGGTCAGTTTTTTAATCAACATTTGCTCGGCTTGTCGCCATTTTTTTTTTTTAAAGTTTATACATTTTTCCTTGTTTTATATATAATTTATCACATGAAAAATTGATTTAAGTATATTGTCTGCTTTTCTCATCTTCTGTTAAAAATTGCAGCCATCTACAGCAAAAAACAAAATAGAATAATCTAAATTAAGTTTTTTTTTAGTGATAAACTTTTTTAACTTATGGCCTGTTAGATTCGGGAAAAGTTTGGAGGAAAGGAAAATGAGATTAATCAAGGATTCCATTTTCTTTGCGTTTGGTGAGAATTAAAAAACAAAGGGAAATTTTAACTAAAAGGAAAATATAAATGAAAGTTAACAACAAATTATTTCTTTCACTTTCCTCTAAAAATAACTGAAGAAAATGGAAGATAAATCGGGGAATAACTATCGGGCTCTATCATTTGCTTTCTCTTTTTCCATCTGTCCATCTCTATTTAGCAAGTAGACAATGAGGACTCATCAATGCGAAGGACCCCAAGAAAACTCCACCAGAATACAATGAAGAGGCGAATATTTGGTGAAGCTCTTGTAATTATTGAGAGCCATATATATATATAGGTTGTTCTTTTCTTTTTCTTGTTATTGATAATCACAAGCATGTCGGGTGGTTAGTACAACTTGCAGGTTCCATCTCTTTAGTCTTTTGCATAAGATTGCTTTCTTTAAATCTAAATTCTTTGCGTAAAATATTTAAGTTGGGAGTTTTTGAAGTTGCAAACCAATTGTTTGCCCCATTTCAATTGACTGTATATTTTATTTAGTTGCGCTCTTGGGTGACGGGGTCATTTAGGTGTGATTGGTCATATTATGCGAGGAATGATTTTGAGGTTTTAATTCTAATATATTCTTTATTTTCTTAATGAAATGAAAAAAAATGTAACATTGCAATTTAATATTCTTTTATTATGTAATTGGATGATGAAATTTTCCTTTAATATTTTCCTTATATCACCAAACAGTCTAAGAATTATCACTTTCCTTCTATTCATTTTCATTTCCCTTTAATTTTTCTTAAAATTTTCTTTTCCTTCAAATTTCCTATGAATAAAACAAAGGCTTAGGTTTTCTAGCTGATGAAGATGGAGTTTGTTTTTTATACACTACCATTTGAATTTTTTTAATTCCAACTAAAAAGTTGATACATGTTTCTTTTAATTATTTTTTAATTTTAATATATCTTAAAAAATACATGTCAACCTACTAACTCTCTTTATAATTTCAAAACTTGTAAATAAAATAATTTTTCAATGAATACGTGGGAAAATGATTTTAGTATAATTAATCTATATTATATATGTATAATACAATAAAAATAAATTAAACATGTTAGACTCACAAACCACTCGGATCAAGTATAAAAAAAATTTGAAATTACTTGACTTGATTAATTACTTGGGTAGCCTGAGGTCCAATATTCATTGAGATATGTCCGACTGGCTCTCTGAGTCTCAAACTCATTAATATGCATTTTATTTTACAGTTGTACGCAATTTGATTTTATCAAGCATCTTTAGATGGCATTTGGTTGGGATTACTTTTTTTTTAATCACTTTTTTTATTTTTTGGAATCTAATTTTTTGTTATCTGATTTGTTAGTTTGGTTGGGAAATTTACTTCCGCATCTGAAGTTTTACATTTTTAACAGCGTCAAAAAGAGAAAAAGCAAGGGAAATAATAAAACTCTCATTTCTTTGAAGTTTTTTAAAATTTTGAAGGAAAAATGAAATTTTTACCTCACTAGCCCTCACTTAATTACATTTTAAAACTATATAAACAACGCTATTTGTTTTATAAATGTAGTAATTTTATAAGTTGTTTTTTATTTAATTTTCAGAATTCAATAAAAAAACAACGTTTTTTAAATAAAAACATGATCTTTGTTGAAAATAAAAAATAATTTTTTTAAAAAATTTAACAAAAACAATATTTTTAAGACAAAAACATGATCTTTGTTGAAAATATAAGCAAATTTATTTTTTAAAATTTAATAAAAACAACGTTTTTTAACATTAAAAAATGGTTTTTACTAAAAATATGAAAAAAAAATTACTTTCAGAATTCAACAAAACAATATTTTTAAGATAAAAAAGCAGTTTTTATTAAAAATATAAAAAAGTATTTTTTGAAATTTTTAAATTTCAATGATGATGATATTTTTTAGATTTAAAACCTGATATATATGAAAAATATTATTATTACATATAAAATTTATTATTACATATATTATTTGTGCAATAAAACTTAAAATATTTTTACTTAAATAATTTAACAAAATATTAAATGAAACAATTTACATATTAAATAAATAAAAATTAAATAAATCACTTGTTTATTCACGTGTTATGAATGTTACATGTTATTTACGTGTCATCAAGTACAAATAATAAAAAATTTTATTAGATAATTTTACATTCCTTTAATTAAGTAAAAAAAAATCGTAGAATCTTAAAAGCAACAAAACTCAGAAACCACATATTCCATTTCAACATTATTTTTCTTCAAATCAATTTTTCTTTCAAAATTTAAGAATCCATAAACTAAATAACTCTTAGAGTTTTTTTTCTCTTTAAACATTTAATTTCACTCCCTACTTTTGTGCCCTTCGTTTCATAGACTTACTCTCTTTTAACAGCTAAACCTAAGCAAAACAGTTGAGTTAGTTTAGTGTCATATGTAAAAACATAGTTTGAAAAATGCAACCACGCCTGAAAACGGGAACAAACCTCCAATACATCATTGTCAAAGGTTTCATCCCCATAATTTTTGTGAACGATTGCCCTTTCCATTGAAGAATATATATAATGCTTGGAGGCTTCCCCTGATGAAATTGCGGAACCAAAAGCAAATCAAACTTCTATGTGACGTAGATAACAAAACTGGCCAATTGTACTCATGCAGCGTATATTATTTCGTGCTAAATTAGACATCAATCACGTATTATCCAAAGATCTTAAACTGTGATATGAAAAATATCTTCTTCAATCGTCCTAGTAAAGCAGCCATGCATGATTCTTTGATGTTATAAGATCCTTTAAATACGAAATTATATTTTGTACTTTTACACATCTAAATGTTACAACTATCTCATATTATAAAATATTATAGTCAATTAATCCAAACTTAGGTCAATTAGCGTCAAATTATGAGTAATTATAGTGGTGTTATAATGTGATATTCCCAATCACGTAGTATAATATTAGTTAAGTATAATTTCGATTTAATTTTATATTTGAATCATAATAACATGAGTCAATTTTAAATATCGTATTAAGAGAAGCCATGCTCTTACCTCTGTATATAAAAGATCAACCTATTAAATTTATAACTTCAGTTTTTGAAAACAGAAAGCAATTTTCTCCTTTTTTTGTGCAGGTCACCATCCAAAATCCGCAAGGTGATATCCGATAACACAAAAGGGTTGCATCATTTCTATGGATCTCGATTAAGGGGGATTGACTAACAAAGTCCTTTTTTTTTTAATAAAATTCTATATACAAGTAGAAATTACAATTCTTAACATATAAGGTAACTATTACATTTGATATAAGAAATCGATGAAATAAATTAAAGAAATTCATCATACAAGATTTAATATAAAATTAAAATCAAATTCACGTACAATGTAACTTGTGACTAGAAAGGCTCTAGATACTCTTCCCTTTCATAATCATATATGAAGCTAAATCAAAATTTCATCTTTAATGAAAATATTAAACATTGAAACCCCATTTGATTCACATTGCTGTTAGCTCCATAATGCTGCTGCAGAGTAGGCTACTAAAATTCCAGCAGACAAGTACATAATTTGTGTTAGTATCGCAGTTAAGTTTTAGAGCAGTGACCAGGCAAAAGTGGGTCCTAAGTAGCTGTTATGCACAACAATGCTCTGACTTTTGCTTGCAGCCGATCCACGGCATGGGTGTTCCTATTGCAAACTCTTTGCCCTTCATCTCAACCTCCCTCCTTGCCTCTTTTCTCTTATTCTCTGTCAATTACTTGGTCCCCCTTGTGATCTCGTAATTCCTTCTTTCCTTTTTATTTAGTGAAATATCAAACTTTTCTTAACAGTACTCCACCCCCATCGCTTTTGGTTTACTCTCAGCCTCATCAACATCATCAATCAAAAATGATTTCCCTTGTAATTCGCAATTAGCATCGATGATGGTGGGGATGAGTAAAAAAAAAAAAAGGCCTCTTTACTAACGTAACTTTATTTTGAAGTACTTTTTAAGAATCATATTTCTTAGCAAAATTTTTTTATTGAAAACATGTGTGGTTCTGCAAGTTATAATAAGTAAAAGTTAGAATCAAATTTGAATTTATGATAATATATGAGATCAAAAAGCCGTTTTTGTTTATCAATGAAGGCTCAAACAATTTGAAACATCTTCATCAACAGAGAGAATTCTGATATGATTTTGTTATACAACTTCGATTAGAATAGAGCAACTTTTGTTTACCCGTGGAAGGCTTCAATTTCTCATGAATACCTGCAGTAGTTTCAATTCCTGCTAGTAATTTAGCACATTCTTAATTATGGATATTCTTATTATTGAAATAATTGATTGTAAGGAGATCAATTGATTTCTTAAAGCAACAATGTTAGGACTCTGTCAGTCTGTCGGTCTGTGTGTGAGCTATGATTGTTCTTCACGTAACTTCTTCCGGCCATCCTCCTTTTCCTCTCATTTATTTGTCTGTTCCTCTTGCACAATAAATTTTATCTTCCTTTTTCCAAAATCCCATTTTATGGATGTTTGATTGCATAAATCCGAAATAAGACATCCAACCCTAAACTTGGAAGAATTATCACATTTCATAAAATCGTAAAAAAAAATATTATATAAATATTTTATAATTTAGCATCATGCCTTGAATTATTTTCTTCAATTACCCCCCTCAAATCCTAAAGATGTTGAAGCAAGAATTAGTAGATTTCGTCCTATTACAAGTTTGAAATGTGCAGTTTTAGAGGCTAATGGTCTGCCCTAACAAATTTAACTTTTGATAAAAAGCATCTTGTTCGAGGATGTTTCCCCTCAACACTAGGAATATTTAAATGGAGTGCTTCACCTCCCTTTTACCTGCAAACAAGGATGTTTGATATGTGTGATTTCTTTGAAAAAAAATTAACCAACCTCAAAAGATTTTGAAGGAATGTTAACAAAACAATCCCCACCCCACCCCCCCCCCCCCCACCCCCCCCTAAAAAAAAAAGGTTCGGGGTTAATTTTAATGTTTATGCCTTGGAATCCGTCCAATATCACTTTCGAACATCCCCCATGTTATCTCTAGAGCCATATCAGTTTTTCCGCAGTTTCAAGAGTATAAGTAGCAAGAAGTGGACGCTTCTCCTTACTATGGTCCTCTTGGATAAGAACAAAACAGATATTTCACTGTTTTCCAGTTAGTTTTCAACAACAGTTTTCTCTCTTCCTTTTTATCCCCTCCCCCCATTCTTTTCTTTTTCTATATAAACCGCCTTGCTTCTTATTTTCTCCGCTCATCTCCTTGCCATTTCCCTGTTCTCCCAGAGTTTATTTGGTTTTTGGGTTCTCTTCCTTTTTATCTTTTCTTTTCTTTCAATAGACAATGGATGTTCTGCATTTCTTGTTTGGTGTTTTTGGTGGGTTTTTAATTTCTTTCCATCAAACTTTCTTTTGTGGATCCTCTATCAAGTTTTCTGTTTTCTTGGAAGATTTTAAGTTCATGATTTTTTTCTGTTTTCTTTGTTTACAGGAAATGCCACTGCTTTGTTCCTTTTCTTGTCTCCAACGTATGTATAACAGAGCAACTGCTTTCTCTCCTTTCCCTCTCTCATCTTCTCTGAGAATTGAAACCACATACAAAGTTTAATCCTTTCTATGGTTTTTGATTCTTGGATGCTTAAGTGTAAACACTTCAAACAGGTTCTTCCCGTATCAATGGAAGACAATTTTTTTCTTTTTTTCTTTCTTTCTTTCTTTCTTTGTTTCTTTCTCTCTGTCTTTATGTAATAAACGCATGCAACAAAGACTAAAATTTGCAAGTTTTTGGATTTTAGAAATTTAGTTGAAACAGAAAATATCTTCTTTTTTCCAAAGAAAGGAGAAAGCTTTTCTTTTTCTTCCTGTATAGTTCTTTGATATTTCATATATTTTGGTCCGGAAAAAAATTATCTTTCTCCTCCTATTTTCAGCTTTTTTCTTCAAAATGGTTATCAATAACGCATGTTCACTTCAAATTTTTATTCTTATCTATACATTTTGGAAATGATGTACAAGTTTCACCATTTCTAGATCTTTTCTCAAAAATGGTAATTAGGGAAAAAAAACTTTAAAAGAAAATTTTCAATTACCATTCAAAGATTAATTATCACAAATTCTGTTTTGTTAAACCATGTTTAATTTTTTTGAAGGATTACATTTAAGAGGATCATAAGAAGTAAGTCTACAGAGCAGTTCTCTGGAATACCCTATGTGATGACCTTGCTCAACTGTCTCCTCTCTGCTTGGTGAGCTTTCTCATTGATTTAATTCAATTCAACTATCTATTACCTTTTACCCTTTTAGTTTCCCTGGTTGAATCTCCTATCAAGTAGTCTTTTGATTTTTTTTTTTTTGAGTGAATTATTGTAAAGTTGTCTTTATATCCATGACTTGATTTTGGCACAATGGATGGTCCAAACTTTCTATTGCTTATTCATACTTCTACCCATGACTTGATTTTGTGCTCAATGGATGGTCCAAACTTTGTTTTGCTTATTCATACACTGTTCCTGATTATGTCAAATTCCTTACCATTTCTAATTTTCAAGGAGACAAAAAACAATATTTAAACAACAAAAGTGCGGACTACCAAACCTTCTTGAACTTTGTCTAATTTTCTAGAAAAGTTAAAAATTAGTTTCATCATTTCTTGTAGCAAAGCCTCGATTTGATATCTAATCTGTTTTGATAATTCTTTAGGTATGGCCTTCCCTTTGTATCTAAAAACAACCTTCTGGTTTCAACAATCAATGGGACAGGTGCAGCAATTGAGTCTATTTATGTGTTGATCTTCATCATCTATGCACCAAAGAAAGAGAAGGCTAAAATTCTTGGACTCTTCACTTCTGTACTCACTGTTTTCTCTGCTGTGGCCCTTATCTCCCTCTTTGGCCTGCATGGTAATGGCAGAAAGCTCTTTTGCGGCCTTGCAGCTACCATTTTCTCTATTATCATGTATGCCTCACCTCTTTCAATCATGGTAAGCTCTCCAATGCTCAATTTATTTATTTAAAAAAAAAACTCTTTTGTTCTAATTTTGTTCTTTTTTTTTAATGCAATATAGAGGCTGGTGATCAAGAGTAAGAGTGTGGAGTTCATGCCATTTTTCTTGTCCTTATTTGTATTCCTCTGTGGAACTTCATGGTTTGTCTATGGCCTTCTCGGTCGTGATGCTTTTGTTGCTGTAAGTTTTTCTCTTATATTTTGGTGATTCATTGTTTACCACAGCTAGAAATCTCCACTTAGACCTTTCATTTGACTACCTAAAAAAAATTCTTTCAATAATTATATTTGGAAAGCTTTCTGTTCCGTCAATTTTGATGAACAGGGAAATTTACATATTCCTTTGACAGGACAAAAGTTTTCAGGACTTTACGAAAATTTTAATATGCATGGCTTAAAATGGGCAGGGCGGTGCTGCATTTTTGTCTATAAGCCAAAACCGTCTATCCAAGGTCACTTTCTAATGTAAATGAGCTGCCATGTGTTTTCAGATCCCCAATGGTTTTGGGTGTGGCCTGGGAGCCATGCAGCTTATCCTTTACGTCATCTTCCGCAACAACAAGAGCTCTGCGGAAACAAAGAAGCCAACTGCTAATGGAACAGTTGAGATTGGACCTGAGAAACCCCACCAAGAGAAGCAAGCAAATGGCAAAGCTCCTCAAGATGAACAAGTTTAATCGCTCACTTTCTGAGGATTTAGGCAAGCCCTGAACTGCCCCACAATGTTAAAAGTCTTTGTTTCAAATCTTCACTTTCTTACATCTTCTCATCCTTTAGTTTTGCACCCTCTCTAATGAAAAAGCTAGAGTAGATCAAAGAATGATTGCATAAAAATAAAAGAAACGATGGTTAAAACTAAAAAGTGAGATTTCTATGTTGTATATCTTTGTCTGGTTGTGGCCATTGGACTGTCAAAATTGACAAATTCCATAATTGTAATGGATTGCAACAACAATTTGAAGCTGCGAAGAAATATATGACTATGGGGATAGCCTATAATCTCCTTGATGTAACAAGGTTAATTTTGTGCTCTAAAACTGTTCGTTTCTTAGTGAGAAATTTTTATCGAAAAATACCTAGGTCTTTCATTGAATTTTGTTGGACGGTTACATGACCATGTAGTTGTCATGCTCTATTATTATTAGAAGCATATTACTTATAATTACTATAATACAATTAATTAATCATAATTCAGCAATATACAAGACACATGCAAAAATTTTATAAAGCTCATACTTTTAATTGATGAACACATAGAAATTCTTTTTTTGTTTTTTGAAACAAAATAATATTATAATTATATTTTTGAAGTTTCATTTAAATTGTTCTACTATTTGAAATAAATTTTAAAAAAAATTTTCATCTGAAAATTTCTTAAAAAATTTATCATTTAAAATTTTTAAGATTTTTATCCTTAGATAATTGACATTTTAATTCTAAAATTTTATTAAATTTGTGTTTTTTTTTTAAAATAAATATTAATTATTGATGTTAAAATTTTATCTAAATTTTTTCTTTATTTTAGTTAAATTTAAAAAAAAAAATCTCTCATTTACAAATTTCTAAAAAAAATCACTCATTTGTGATTTTCATCCCTAAAAAAATAATAATAAAGTTTTTATAATTTAAAAGAAAAATTATTTAAACATTTTTATTTAATATTATATATTTTGTCCCTATCAAATATACAAATATTTTCTTAAGAATTATACGTAAAATAAAGTGACTGAACAAACAAATAAAAAAAATGACAAAATAAGAAAAGTAAAAAAATAATAATAATAATAATAATACCAAAGTTTGACTAAAAGCTTGAGCACGTGAGTCTCTGAACTTAAAGCCCTCCAATTGGTTTGCTTGTCAAATCTATTTTGACTTTGGATACCCTGTTTCCTCATCCCCATTTTATCTTCTTTCACTTTTTCATCAAAGCAAACTAAGGCATCTGCTCCACGCACACCTCCGAGCTTGACACACCGAACTCTTTTGCCTTTCCTTCTCTCATGTTTATTCTTCCCTTACCTTGTTAACCAAACCTATTAAAAAAAATCAAGATGGAAAATCTTTTAAAGCTCAAGCTGCTATTAGCATTGGTTTTATCGATCCTGGCATTTTCTGGCAATTGGAACTCG
Organism: Durio zibethinus; assembly: GCF_047325235.1. Lineage (NCBI taxonomy): Eukaryota > Viridiplantae > Streptophyta > Magnoliopsida > Malvales > Malvaceae > Durio > Durio zibethinus. The sequence continues at coordinate 28,543,553 of NC_143162.1, forward strand.
CTGCCCTCTTTATTGGTTCTGCTTCTTCGTAAAACTATGCCTTTCTCTTCTGTATCGCATTGTGCTTGAATGCTCTATACTTTCACAAAGTTGTTGATGCTCTTGTGCTGGGTTTCTATGCTTTTATATGGTAGGTTCGAGGTATAGGATTTGTGTTGTGGTGGTCTTTTGGGGGATGGATGATAATGGTGCTGATGGTCTTGTTTGTTATTAGCGAAAATGTGGGTTGTCGAACTGGATTGTGTGGATTAAGGTTGGCAGTGGCCTGGTGGTTTGAGGATGCTGGCCGCGATGCTGGTTTTGGCTGAGTTTCAGGCATTAATTGCAAATGAGAATTTCCCCCCTTGTCTTCTTTGTATTTTCCTTCTAATTCCTCTCAAATCTCCTAAAAATAACTTTCACAAACACTCACGCAACCCAGAATATATTTTTGCTTCCCAAATTTCGTGACCCCCACTTTTCTATTGATTCTTTGTGTTATTTATAAGGCTAAACTTAAGAGAATGTCAAATCAATCATGATTCAATTTGTATTATCATAAAAAAATTAAAATTTATCTTTCACAAGTTAAATTTCACTCCAGTTCTAATAAATAATCTCATCATTGCCACTCACTTCCTTCCATTGAGTCTTGGCCTTCAAAACTTTTTTAATTAATCATATAAAAAAAATAAAATCAAACTGAAGATAAATAATAAAATATAAATAAATAAGTAAATAAGATAAGCAAAAAATAAAATGAATAAAAACTTTACAATTGAGCTTAGATTGAACCCAATCGACAAAAAATTTCAGATAAAATAAAGTATCTATAACTATTTTTTTACACATTTTTAGTAAAACATGAATTGTGTAAAGATATAGACATCTTATTACATTCGAATGTGACTTAACAACAATTATAAAATCTTGAAACTTCAAAGATTCACAAGTTGAAGTATTCAAAAATTAAATAATATGAGATTTGCAATTGAAACTAAAAAATTCACAATTTGAGTTCAAAGAATCATAATTTCAAAATTCAAAGGTTCACATTTTAAAAATTTGCAAGATTAAAAAATTCACAAAATTTTTTAGTTTTACAAGAATTTTCAAATTCGCGAGAATTTATCTTTGTAAGAATTTTTTATTCGTAAGACAGATTCACAAGAACTCATATTCACAATATTTCAATTTTGCAAAAATTCATATTTGCATTTTTTTCAACTTCACAATAATTCAAATTTGTAAGATTTTAAGCTTCGTATTTGTGAAATTCACATCCAAATTTTTAATTCAGGGATTAGCATGAAAATTTTAAGGCTCATGCTCACATTCGAAAATTCTAGAGATTTATGCTCAAAAGTTAAATATATTTTTTTAACTTTAAGGATTTACTTCCAAGATTTCGAAGATTTTGATTCAAAACTTTTAGTGTTTCACATTTGATATTTCTCATTTAAAACTTCAAAATTTCGTCCAAAATTTCAAAACTTCTTATTCGAGTTCAAAGATTCACATTCGATAAATTTTAGAGTTTCATATCTAAATTCAAAGGTTCTCATTCAAAAAATTTAAAAGTTCACATCCAAAATTTTAAAGCATGTCATTTGAATTCAAAGATCTAAATTCAAAGATTCTTATTAAAAAAATTTAAGAATTCACATCCAAAATTTCAAAGCTTTTCATTTGAGTTCAAAGATTCTCATTTAACAAATTTTAGAGTTTCACATCTAAATTCAAAGGTTCTCATTCAAAAACTTTAAGGGTTCATATCCAAAATTTCAAAACTTCTCTTTTGAGTTCAAAGATTCTCATTTAAAACTCCTTAAAGATTCTTATTTAAAACTCAAAAATTCTCATTTAAAACTAAAAGATTCTTATAATTTTTAACATTAAAGTGCTCCTTTAAAAGGCTCAACAACTTTAAAACTCTAAATGTTTTCCTAATAAAACATTTTTTCATTTGAGGATTCCCAACCTTATCTTAAAAAGCTTTCTTTAAAAAGTTTAAAATTTCTTATTATGAAAATTCTCAATCTTTCATCAAAGTCAAAATTTTGTATAAAAAAATGTCATGATAATAATGATGCAAATGGTTTCTTAATGATTCAAATGCAACAATCAAGATTCTCACAATAATGTAGATATCATACTTTAAACCATGATTCTATTGTTCACTGCATGATGCAAATACGTGCTCAAACCAAAGTTTTAAATATTCACCAAGTTATGTACATGTATTGTTCAAACTACAATGCAAATGCAATGCATGTAATGCATATGTCATTAATGTCATGAAATTCTAATTAATTGTGGTAATATAGTTCTAAAGACTCCACCATCTCATATTTTCCCTTTTTAGCATTTCAACATTAACAATTTCATAGCAAATTTCATCAACTATTCCACATTATTTCCATTACTTGATCACAACTCATAGGCTTCACAACATATGCAATTTAGGAACAAATTTTGTCCACTGATTCACATTATTTCCATCATTTGATCATAACTCACAGGATATATTGATCAATCCATTACCATATTCATCAGTTAGTCATCTCATGTATCTTTTCAAATCATTTTCTTAGGCTTCTTCCATCTTTTTTTTTTTTTGCCACCATTGTCTTAGATTTTTTTTTCAAAAGAATGTAGGAATCTTTTCTAAATATTATCATTCATTCATTCATCATTTTAATTTTTTACAAATATAATACAATCATACATTTTCTTAATTTATTCTAGGGATTAAAAATAAGAGAGTACAAGATGAATTGAGAGAAAGGTAATCAATACAGGAATAAGTAAGATACAAAATAAATGGGCAAAGGAACAAGTTCAAAGCATGTTATTAGGATGAATGGTATTGAATGGTGTAACAATGTCCAATCAATGAATACTTAGACAATTCTTAACATTAATCTAGAATTCATTTTTTAAAAACTCATTCCATTGACTTTCAAAATCATTTTGAGCCCATTGAATTTTACCCCAACTTTGAGGGATCTTTAGATGTCTTCAATCTCCCATATATTTGAACTGTCCATCTAACTTTCAGCTCAAATATTTTTCTACCCAAATCATCCTTTTGGGTTTTCAATTTAAGTCTTCCTTTTATTTTTCCACATTTTTCATTTTTTCACTTCTTTCATTTTTTTATTTTTCATTTTTTTCATTTTTTTTATCTATTATTGATATCTCCACACATCAATCTTTAAAACATAAGAACATAGCATGATTCCATTGCTCCATTACAAGTATGCCATAGCCCAACATATGATCATTCAATTCAAGCATTCACATTTAATCAATATGGATTTTTAAAGGTTATAATATAAGCTATGGTGACAGGTCATGAAAGAATTGGATAAAATAAACTCAAAACATATATTTAATGGGCTCAAACCAAAGTTTAATTTCCCATCATGTGATGCAATTAGACACTTTGCCCCATTCCATATCATTTCACTACTTTTCTTTCTTTTTTTTTTCATCTTATTTCTCATAAAAGGATTCTCATTACTTTACCCCAACTCATTTGTGGCATTCATTTTTTTCTTCTTTATTTTTTTTTGTAAGAGGTTCTTCATTCCCCTCATTTTTTGACTCTCTATCTTTAAAATCTTTTACAATCTTTTACCTTTTTTCTTTCTTAAGTATGTTTTTTTCAAAATTTACCTCCAGTATGAAGAGTGATCCTTGATCAAGGTTTTTTTTTTTAAAAAATCATAATAAGCTCAAAAAAGGTAAAATGGATAGGTTTATGAATGGTAAAAGAAATACTGTCATTTTTCATTTCAAACGTGAATACTTTCTTTGAAAATCGTTTATTGAACAAAGATAAACTCATAGATAATTGTAAATGATTGCACATCTTCAAGACATATCTATGTCATATTTTCTAAAAGCTCATTTTTTTTGCTTAAATAGTCTTCACAGATCAATGTGAATGAATTTTTAAAATTAATCTCAAAATTATTATTATCATTATCTAAACATTCATCATTAAGAATAGGAATAAAAAGACATGTGCATGGAATAGTGGTTGGATGAAAAAGAAAATGTAATTAAATGCATCATACTTGCATTTTATTAAAATAATAAAAAAAATGAAATCTTATTACATTAAAAAAAAATCCTAACATTACTCTGAAAGAAATCTCAAAATGACAAGCAACATCCAACCAGCCTTAACATCCTTGTCCATATCAAAATTATGCCTCTGTACGATCAGGTGATGGATTTTTATTGACATCTTGCCCCCTAAATCGTCAAAACTCACTAGGCCTTTTCAAATCAAATTTTGCACCTTGTTTTTAAAAGCAAGGCAAGTTTCAATAGAATAATCTACATTTCCATTATGATAATCGCATGTCGCATTAGCATCATACCATTTTAGATAAGATGACTTCAATAGTTTTAGAATAACTAAAGATACCAAGTCGTTCTTGATCAGTTATGGGAATAACTTAGTGTAAGTCATGGAGATAGGATCAATGTGGACCTTTTCTTAGTTATTTTAAAATCATCTTAAACTACTCACTTGGTTGTTAGGCTTTGAAACTAATGTAGTGATATGACTAAACCCATATGCAGGTACTTAAAAGGCTTATTGGTAGGTTAATGAGTAATTTGGTTGTAGATATGATTAGTAAGAGGTCTGTGCAATACCATTAACTCGAGATAGTAAACAAGATGAACAGGTAGTGGATATGAAGTATAGCTTCTGAATTGTTGCCCATCAAAATTCATAACTTGTGCTTTAGTTTTTTTTATTTAGGCAAACCTTATTTTTTAGTGATTTTTCCATCTTGAAGCTTGCCACTCTTAATGGCATGTTTAATAATTTCTTCTAAAATCACCATATCAATGAAGTTTTTCATTGCATTTCCTATCATCTTTTCATAATAAGAAGATTTTAAAGTGCTTACGAACAAACTGTTGTCTCTTTCTCAGTCAAAGATGGCTAAACTTAAGTAGCTATGTCTGTCCACCTCTGAGCATACTTCTTAAATGATTTAGCAACCTTTTTTTTTTCCATATTTTATAAGGAAAGATGATCAGGAACTAGATTTCTTATATGCTAAAATTGACTAATGAAGTCGCGGCCCATATCATTTTAGGATTGAATGTAGGTTCTATCCAGTTAAACATACCACCTAGCAGCAGAGCCAGTAAAACTATCTTAAAATATGTGCATTAACAGCTTTTCATTATTAGCATGGGCAATCATCTTCCCGCAGTATATGGTGATATAGATCTTTAGGCATTTTGTACTATCATATTTTTCAAACTCTAAAACTTTAAACTTATGAGGAATAATGACATTTTAGACTAAATAAAACCTAGCAGCATCCACAGAATCATAAAAACTAATTTTTTCTATTACTCGTAACCTTTCCTCGAGCATATTCATCTTCTTGTCAGCTATTGAGTCCCCTAGTAACTCATCCTATTTTGGTTTTAATTTTTTTTTCTTTTAGTTCATCTAGATTAGAGACCTAGATTGGTTCCATTACTTTCTCAGTAAAAACAAGATTTATATAGCTTTAGTAATGCCTTGGATTTGAAGTTAATGGCATTCCGAGGTATGTATACCCTATAAGGTATATGAATTATTGTGATGATATATCTTATATGGGCTGGGCTTATTGCGGCTCATAACCAAGAGGTACAAAGGTCAATCACCTCTTGTAATGAATGGTTTTGTTGGCTAGTATTTTCTTCTATACATTTCCTTTTGTTTAACTTATTCAAAGCCTCTCAAATATTACTCAACTCACCTTCAAGCTTCTCTTGAGCTTTCTCTATCTTCTCATGACGATTGAAATTTTTTTATTCCTTTTGTCTGGCTCGAGCTCTTGTATTATATTGGTGAGTTGATTGTATGAGGTTCTTGCTTGGTAGAGCTATCTTTGAACTTTGAGTACCACAATTGCATTATTATTATAAATGACATGCTTTATGTTTGGTATTTTAATGCATGAATGTAATGTACTAATATTATATAGTTTGAGATTTGATTTATCAATAACTAATATGTGACAAATATTCTCTATAACAAATTAATGCAAATGCATAATGTTCAACATGACAATGAAAATGATGCAAGAATTAAATGCTAATGTAAGCACTAATTGAAATGATGCAAATGCATAAAATTAAACAAATATGATTATTAGATAATCAATATATCACACAAATTGTTCTTGTTTGTGTCTTAACTTAGGGTTACATCTAACAATATGTAAAAAAGCTTTATCTTAAGACTAACCTCTTAAGTGCAAATTATATCTTGGGTTAGGTGACTTTGACCACTAAAGGTTCTCAAATTGTTTCTTACATCATTATCCATTACAAACTAGTAAGGCATTCCAATTCTCACCTATCATAGGCTACCAACAGAAAGGATTCAGTTTGAGTCAGATTATTTTGCTAGCAATTGTGAAGATTATCATCTCACGATAGCGTAGATATTTTACTCGATTCTAAGAAGGACGAAGCCCGAGTATAGAGCTCATGTAATGCAAATGTATGTGATAGTGTTTGTGAAGTAACATAAAATTTTCAACCCTATAAATCAAGACAAAAAGGAAAAACATTAATAAACAAATAACATAATCATTACACTTTAAAACCATTAGATCAAAAGATAGGGTAAATTTAAAATTTATGGCCTAGCTCTCTATAGTGTCCTCAGTGAAGTCGTTAAACTGTCATAACATATAGATCCATAAATTTATAGCTAGACTTAAAAAAAAAATTATCACTAATCTTTTTTAACTAGGTATGATTGACTACCTAATGAATCTATCTTTTTAAAGAGCTCTCAAGCTTGACTAAGGGTCTCTAAAAGAATAAGCTCTGGTCTACTAATCAGAATAATATTTAGGAGTTTGGTTACATATGAGAAAGATTATAGCACTCTTACATGCCCATCCAAAGGATAGTACCATTTTATTTTAAATTATCCTAAAGTCTTGACTCTATTAGTCTTAATTTTAATATTTAAATATTGAAAATAATTCTTAAGATTTCTCCATCAATTTATCAAAATTCTTAAAAATACTTCCTCACTTCAAGAGTATTCAAGAATAGCATTTATTTTCTTGAAGAGGCTCCATCATCGAAAAAATGTTTAATTTTTTTATTGAAAATATATCTAATTCATCCACCATTTGGGTCAAAATTATAAATATATTCTCACCTAAAAATTTCTTAGATAATCAACGATTTGCAATTACTAAAAATTTTATCATTGAAATTTATTTTATTTTTTTAATTTTTATTTCTAAATTTTTCACTATTTAGGTCTATTTAGAAATTTTCTTTTTGATTTCCAAAGTTTCTATCATTTGAGCCAATTTAGAATTGTTTTTTGTTTTTTTAACCATTTGTGATTACTAAAAATTTCATTATCGAAATTTATTTTATTTTATTTTTTATTTTTATTTCTAAATTTTTCACCATTTGTTTCTATTTAAAATTTTTCTTTTTGATTTCTAAATTTTTTATCTTTTGGACCAATTTAGAAAATTTTTTTATTTTTTTATTTTTTAAAATAATATGACAATTATATTTTTGAAGTTTCATTTAAATTCTTCTACAATTTGAGACAAATTTAAAAAATTCTTTCACTTAAAAATTTCTTAAAAAATTTATCATTTGAAAATTTTAAGATTCTCATCATTGGATAATTGACATTTTAATTCCAAAATTTTATTAAATTTATTTTTTTATATTTTTAAAAAGAATAAATATTAATTATTGATGTTAAAATTTTATTTAAAGTTTTCTTCTATTTAGGTTAAATTTAAAAAAATATCTCATCTAAAAATTTATGAAAGAAATCTTTGTGATTTTTTAAAATTTTATTATCAAATTAATATTCTTGAATTTTAAGCTTTCATCTCTAAAAGAATAATAATAAATTTTTTATAATTTAAAAAAAATTATTTAAACTTTTTTATTTAATATTATATATTTTGTCTGTATCAAATATTAAAATATTTTCCTATTAATTATATATAAAATAAAGTGTCTAAATAAACAAATAAAAGAATGACAAAAAAAGAAATAATACCAAAGTTTGACTGAAAGCTTGAGCACGTGAGTCTCTGAACTTAAAGCCCTCCAATTGGTTTGCTTATCAAATCTATTTTGACTTTAGATACCCTGTTTCCTCATCCCCACTTTATCTTCTTTGACTTTTTCATCAAAGCAAACTAAGGCACCTGCTTCATGTGCACCTTCAAGCTTGACAAACCGAAATGTTTATTCTTCCCTTACCTTGTTAACCAAACCTATTTAAAAAAATAAGGATGGAAAACCTTTTAAAGCCCAAGCTGCTAGGAGCATTGGTTTTCTCGATCCTGGCATTTTCTGGCAATTGGAAGTCGCTGCCCTCTTCATTGGTTCTGTTTCTTCGTAAAACTATGCCTTTCTCTTCTGTATCGCATTGTGCTTGAATGCTTTATACTTTCATAAAATTGTTGATGCTCTTGTGCTGGGTTTCTATGCTTTTATTTGATAGGTTCGAGGTATAGGATTTGTGTTGTGGTGGTGTTTTGGGGTATGGATGATGATGGTGCTGATGGTCTTGTTTGGTATGAGCGAAAATGTGGGTTGTCAGGACCGGATTGTGTGGATTAAGGTCAGCAGTGGCCTGGTGGTTTGAGGATGCTGGCCATGATGACGGTTTTGGCTGCGTATCAGGCGTTAATTGCAAATGAGAATTCCCCCCCCCCCCCCCCCCTATCTTCTCTGTATTTTCCTTCTAATTTCTCTCAAATCTCCTAAATACAACTTTCACAAACAAACTTACAACCCATAATATATTTTTTCTTCCTAAATTTCGTGACCCCCCCTTTTCCATTGATTCTTCTGTGTTATTTATAGGATTAAACATCGGATAATTCCAAATCAATCATGATTTAATTTGTATTATCATAAAAAAATTAAAATTTATTTTCCACGAGTTAAATCTCACTACAATTCTAATAAACAACCTTATCATTGCCACTCACTTCCTCCGATTGAGTATCGCCTTTCAAAATTTTTTTTTTTATTAATCAGATAATGATAAAAAAAATATTTTAACTAGAGAAAAACCACAAAATATAAATAAATAAAAAATAAATAAGTAAATAAGATAAGTAAAAAATAAAATGAATAAAACCCCTACATTTGAGCTTAGATTGAGTCCAATGGACGAAAAACTTCGGACAAAATAACGTTATAACCTCAAATTTCAAAGCAAATGATATCTCAAAAACCAAAAGAAGTGATATCGAATTAATAATCATGATCGAATAGTATGGGAATCTGATTCATTTTTTAGTGCCTCTTCATGAGAATACTAGATGGAATGTTTTAGCATTTGCCAGATTCTTGTGATCCTGAAAAATATTTGGACAGCTTCTCTAACAAGAAGAAACCAAGAAGACGTCACTGGAGGAGTAATTCATCCAGCTTTGCTTAACTGAGTCCCTTGTAACGAATACATACCATATTTCCAGGGTTCAAAACAATTGAAGTCACTACAGTCAATTTGGAAACCCAAAAAGATGGTCAATGTGAATGGATGAAGAGGCTTCTTTGGGCTGCCATTTGGTATGAAATCTGGAGTAACTGCTGCTGCTTTAGGGGAAAAAAAAAATCTCTTGTGCTTGGTAAGTAATTAATTGTAAGTAAAAAAAAAAAAAATAGAGTTCAAAATTTAACTTAATTAATTTATGTTGTAGATAGTAAAAATCATTTGGACTCCATTTTAATCTTTCCTAGGCAAAAAATTTGATCAAACCTGACATATTACTGATAAGTGCATACGTAAAAAAGGAACACAGATTATATGCTACGGATCCCACAAAGAAAGGTGAATTTTCTTTTACCCATGCAATGCACATGTCCTCGTTTTATAACATCAGTATGTAACTACAACGATATATTGATAAATTCAGGCTATAGAATTTTGAGAATGCATTTTCAATTAGCAGTACGTTCATATAACACAACATATGCCATTAAAAATTTCTAAATATCATCGTTTGCTATCAAAGGTTTTTTATTTTTTTTTAAATTAGGTCAAGTTAAAGACAATAGAGATAAAAATGTTAAAACAACCCGTATTCAATAGTTTCAACCATCGTGATTATAAGAATTTTTTTTTAAAATTCAAATTTGATCAAGATAAAATGATTTATTTTTTTTAAATCGAGATCAAATTAAAGGTAAGTTCAAAATATTTTATCTCACCCTATCTCATTTCGTATCAAAGTATAAATAAAATTATATATTTTATTATTTATTTAATTTAATTTATATATTATATTAATAAAATATTATATTTATATATAATTACGATGTAATTTTTATTAAAAAAATTATATTTCATGAATATTATATTATTAAATTGATTTTTAATCAAATTAAGCTGAAAGTAAATTACACATATTTTGAGTCGGGATTGGATATAAAATATAATAATCTGATATCAGTCGGAGTCAAGACGAATGTAAACTCACCCTTTTCGATCCATTATTATCCCTAAGTGGAGATGTCAACGTGGCATCCTCATCTATCTCATTTTCATTTAGACATTTTAGTTAGTCTTTCTTTTAGTTTTAGTTTTTTTAAAATTATTTATTTTATTATTAATTAATTATGTTTAGAAAAATAAATTTAAAAGAATGAATTTGTATCTTAATTTTTTATACAAGTTATGAGAATAAAATATATATATTATTTATAAATTAATTAATAAATTTTCACCATTCATTATTTTTATTCAAAAATCATAAACAAAATTATGCATTAATTTTTTAAATATAATATTATTAACTACAAATAAAAAAATTGAGCAGGCATGTTGCTATAAATAAATAAATATATATGTACATATATATATATATATATATAGAGAGAGAGAGAGAGAGAGAGAGAGAGACAGAGGATAATTAAAAATGTGGACTGTGCACTATCTTGTTGGATGCTAATATATTGACAGCTGGGCTATCCTATATGTGAGAGACTGGCTCTTAGAACGCCCCCAAACATATCTAGCAGATTTAAGAGTATAAGGCCCAAAACCTCAGCTCAGCTCAGCCCAGCCCCCTCAACAGAGTTCTTTTGGGAGAAGACTGAAGAGAGGTTTGTTATTTTGGCAAAAAAAAAAGTTTTTTCTCACGTTGGAGTGACTTAAAATTTTTATTTTTTAATGGGGATAATTTTAAAGTTATTTTCTTTAATAGGATACTTTCAGCCAGAAAATGTAAGGTCATTTTTTTTAATTTCTTTTTCTTTGAATATATCTATTTTTATATATAAAAAAAGACGCCATTAACTAACTAAAATAAAAAGCAATGTTTTCTAGGTTTTCTTACAAGTTTGATTCTCTTTGAATCAAGAATTGTAACCATGAGAATAATCTAAGATGGTTCTTTATTTTTGAGTTTTGTTCCTACTTTGAAATTAAACTTTTGGGCTCTATATCTACGTAGTTAATAATCTAAGTGAGTTTTTCATTTTCGTGCTTAATTGCAGTCACTGCCTATGCAAATAATTTTACCGAAGAAGTAAAGAACGCAAAGGCTTCCACCCTAGACTCGATCGGATTAGGACTTGGGTATTGTTACTGTTCTTGATTTGTTAAGGTTAAGAATGAAACTGATAGTGGTAAACTGATCCATGTTGGCGTCGTATTAAAAGTCTATATATGATCATGTAGCAACACTTGTTGACGATCTTGTAAGAAGCTGGGTTGTTCACTTCTGCAATTGAAAACAAGGGAAAGGTAAGTGGCAGAGATTACAAATAAGGAAAGAAGGAAAGGGCTGGCAAAGAAAAGATGGAGTCCTTTAAGGTTTTATTTACTTGAGCAGAGAAAGAGGAAGAGGAGAGAAAGAAGGTGGAACCCTGCAAGAGAGATAAGATGATCCATTATTGAAAAAATATAGAGGACTTTGAGGTTAAAGAATTGAAATATATATATATATATGAAGGAGCCTGGAAGAAACTTTTCCAATTTTCCTTGCGAAGAGAGAGTAATGGGAATGGGACTTCAAGATTGTGTTTGAGAAAAATAAATATATTAAAAAATAAAATTTATATTTAATGTATTATTAGTGTATAAATTTTATATATTATCATTAAATTAAATGATATTACTTGTTAATAAATAAACATCAACTCTTAAAATAAATATATAAAAAAATTAATATTTTTTAGAAATTTAGTTTTTAAAAAGCTTGTATCATTTGATGGAGAAAATTTACATGAAATTTTTAGGTGAAGTTTATAAAGTTTCTTCTTATAACTGATTTAATAAAAATTTTAATAAAAAATCTAAATGATAGACTAATGGAGTTCAATATGAAAATCAATAATATGTAAAAAATTTATTAAAATACTATTTATAATTTAAATTTAATTGATACTTATTTAACGATAAAAATTTTATTAATATTTTTGTTAAAAATATCTATCTGAAAATATATATAAATTTATTAAAAAAATTTCAAAATTTGCATGCTTAATTAATGTAACGAAAAATTTCAATATATCGGTTTTAATTTTTATTTAATTATTTCTAGTAATGAATTTTATGAATTCATCTAAACAACTTCATCTAAGTTTTTTCTTAATTTGATTTACATTATTAATAAGACAGTTTCATCCAACTCATTTATAATAATATATAAAATTTATACGTTGATGTACATCAAATATTAATCTTAAAAAATAAAATTTTTTTAAAAAATAATGTAGCATTAATTTGCCTTAAATTACTTCATTAACAAAAATAAATTTAAAATTATTTCTATTAGGGAATAACAATTTTAAATTACCCGTCACTCAGAAAAAACTAAAAAAAAAATGATATATCATAAGTGCACTTGAAATTCGAACCAATGACCGATTTGGTTTAATTAGGCTTATTTACATTTATTTTTTTTATTTTTTAATGGAAAGTAAAACAAAAAAGAAAAGTAATTGAAAATACACAATAACTAAAAAATAAAAATATCAATTAAAGCGAAACTCTAATAAGAATAGTCATCTCGATATTAAATAATCTTGAGTTCAAATTTGCTGGCAGCTTATCTTGGCAGTAGTATTATATAAATATACATATATATATTTATATATAGCTAATGATGAAAAGAGGTAATTCTCCATATTTGTGTCCTAGCCTAAGGTTGGAAGCTAGGGGCAATTTATCTGCCCGAATTTTTATTACCAAGAGGAACGAAAAGCATGCCAGGGCATCCGGAGACTAAAGAGTTAAACCAAAGATGAATGGCGACTTCGTAGTTTGGCTTATTTATTCTTTATATGTTTTGCAATTAAATTTGATCAAGAGTTGGATTTTCTGTTTAAATTTAAAGATTCGTTTATGTTTTAAGAGAGTTAGAATAAGTAAATAAAATCCATTAAATATGTTTGATCATAATTTTTAGACTCTTTTAAATTTTAGGTAAATTTTGAATAAAAAAATTAAAACCCAAACCCAACCAAACAAGATTTTGCCTAAATAAAATATATAATTAAAATATTATAATTAGATAAATATATATATGTAGATCTTTATTTTTATTTTTTATTTTAAATTTTTTTTTAATTTTTTATTATATAAATTAAATTTAATGGATGAAATTGAAATTAATTTTTTAGATTTGATTCAAATTTAAAAATATTTTGAGACTTAAAACATCGAGTCGGATTGAACTTCGACAAGCTTATAAAATATTAATATCTGGGTCTCATAAACATCTTTATTTGCAACCATATTAAAATTTTGAAAGATCTGCAATCTTTTTTTTTTTTTTCTTGCATAGAAAATATTTTTAGTTTAATTAGCAAATTTAATTATTGTCAGGGAATGTTTTTCGTTTAAAAAAAAAAAAGAGTATTAATTATATGACTGAACTTTAGATCTTTATTGGATTCTCATTCCACCCATACACTACTTGAGCATGAAGGTAGTTTTCTTTAAAAAAAAAAAACGAGAGAATGTACTAATATTTAAAATTTATTTAGATAAAGAATGAGATTAATTTTGATGAGATCAAAAATAATGATGAAAGTAAGATAAATTAGTATTATAATGAGATTAAATCAATTATAAGATATGTGTTTAGATATAAAAACAGTGTGACAATGAAATAAATTATATTGAGAATAAAAAATTTTCATAAAGCGCATTAAATTAAAAGAATTATGTAAAAAATTAAAATTATTTAATAATTATAAATTTAATAAATAATTTTAAAATCATAAAATTATTTTTATGTCAAATAATAATTTATTAATAAATAAATTTTAATAATATATTAAATAATATTTTATTATATTAAATTAATAAATTTATTTTATAATTTTTTAATAAAAAGTAAAAAAAAATTAAATTATAAGGATATATTTGTCTCTTCAATATATTGAAGGGTAAAAATGTAAAAAAAAAAATTTGCTGCCCATTTACCCACTGGAACTAAAACCTCTATTGAATAAAAGTAAAATTTCGTGCTGCACTTTAGACATTCAAACAACATTTCAGTTCATTTTGTATAATCTTATCTCTTATATAAATATATAAAAATTAAAACTTTTAATATAAAAAGAAATAATTTTATGTGGATAAACTATATTTTTAACATGTGAAATGCTATAGGTAAAAGCCATGTGTTATATAATTAATGAATTTGATCATATAATTAATTTTAAAATAATTTATTATGGATAAATTAATTATGTTTAAATATCAATATTCTTGCCTCCTATAAATTAGCTACAATTTATTTAATCATTAATTCAAAAAATCAAAATTTAAATAGAAAGCTAATTAATTATGAATAATTTTGCACATTTACTAATCATTACTTAAGATTATATAAACATATTAATTTGCTAGAACAATTATATATATATATATATGTATACATGCAAAAGATAACTTCAATATATTAAAAAAACAAAATAACAAAATAAATCTATGTATGTAATGTAATTTTTTTATATATAAACAAAGTCAAATGATCTCATGTGTTTTGATCATAGTCAACAATTCAAATTTCAAAATTAATTAAGTTTATTACAAAATCTTCTTAAAATTTTATTTTAGTTACATATTGATTTCTAATATTGATTTTTTATTTATTTTACATCAAAATTTTTATTTTTATATAAAAATTATTAGTTATATTATAATTAATTTTTTTATATATAATTTTAAAACTAGTAAATATATAAAAGTTAAAGCCTTTAGCATAAAAAGAAATAATCCTATGTGGATAGACTACATTTTTTACATGTGAAATATCATAGGTAAATGCCCGTGTTATATAATTAATGAATTAGATTATCTAATTAATTTTAAAATAATTTATATGGGTAAATTGATTATGTTTAAATATCAATATTCTTGTCTCCTATAAACTAGCTATAATTAATTTGATCATTAATTCAAAAAATCAAAATTTAAATAGAAAACTAATTAATCATGAATAATTTTGCATATTTACTAATCGCCACTTGTGATTAAATAAACATATTAATTTGTTAGAACAATCTAATATATATATATATATATATATGTGTGTGTGTGTGTGTTTGTGTGCACGCAAAAGATAACTTCAATAGATTAAAAGAGAAAAAAAAAACAAAATAAGTCTATGCATGTAGGGTTATTTTTTATATATGAATACTATCAGATGATATCATTGTTTTGATCATAGTCAACAATTTAGATTTCAAAATTAAAATTACAAAGCAATTTAATCTTTTTTTTTTCAATTAAGGTCCAAAAAAATTGTTAACAATGGCTTTAATTTTAGTTTTTTTAAACTTTAAGTATGAATATATCTTTCTTTTTTGTTTTTACAATAAAAGTTTTACTGGCCATTCAATAGTTTTAATTTTGCTTTGAATTCTCTAAAGCTTTTTATACTTACATTAACTTAATTTTGGGGGTTTGATTACAAAAATAGAAAGAACTGATAGGTCAAATTATGTATTTAAAATTTAAACTCTATAATAATACGTAATTAAGGGAAATGAAATTTTTTCATAATAATATGTAATTAATTGATAGCTTAATCCTTAAGATTCATACTTTTGAGTATATATGTTGTCATATATATAATGGTGTGATATGATGAATTTGACATATACAACAACTGTTATTAAAAAATTTTCATTTATATTTTTCTACTCTTTTTCCCTTGATACATTGTTTAAAACTTAAATAATGGTACAAGTTTTGGATATTTTACACCAATTTTCTATATTTTATAATAAGCTCTAGAGGGGTGTTGTAAGATTACAATTTTGTGAGTATTATTATTTTTTATGACATATTCTTTTATTTTTTATTTAGTATTATATTTTTGTAAATATATTTTTATTGATTATTTAAGTTAGAATTATTAAATTAATCTTAATTATGATTATTTGATTTTTTTTCTTTTTATTTCAGTTTTGGTTTAGTGTTCTTGAATATTTTACTATGAAAATTAATTGATAATTAATCTTTTCTTTTCAATTTTATAGTTGTGAGATTTTCATATTAAAACAAAAGTTATAATGTTAAAAAAGAATGTGAATGATGGTAAATTTCTTTTATCAAAAGTTGAATTCTTTTTTAATAGACCTTTTGAATTATTTGACTTGATCTATTTATATATATTTTGATCTTTTTGATTTATTATTAATATTTAGCACTTATACGTTTCTATCTCTTTGATGAATTAATTATTCAATTTGTCAATAAAAAATAATTAAAAGTCTATTTTTTCATTTTTTATTTGATTATTAAGTATTTCATTTGTAATGAGTATGTAGAGAGACTATTGTTCACTTATTTTTATTTATAGTTTTTTCTTCATTTTTTTATGTGATTCAATGCAAAGTTGAACCAATTTGATATTATTTGAACTTATATTAGATTTTCAACTCAAAGTTTTTACATATATAATAAATTTTTGGTTCTTTCCTTTTCACACATATATAGTAAATCTTTGATTTGTTTTCTCAAACATTATATAATAAATCAGCATATACTTCACTATATAATTATTTTTTTTCAAAAACATATCTTACAATATCCTAAAATATTAAAATTTCGAGTTTCAATAGTGATATGATTTTTTTAATGATATGAATTTATGATTAAAATATGTGTATTCAAATTAATAAAAAGTAAATAATTATTAAAATGAATCATGCATTTCCTCTAATTGATTAAAAAAGTAAGTGAAATCACAATAAAATCCTAAATTAAATTAAGGCAAACTTGATCACACTTAAAGAAAAATGTTTAATTTGATTTTTATTCATTTATCATTTTAATTACATGTAATATCCATGTGATAGTGAGTTACTATTAGATGTCATTTGGATATTTGGATATATGCATATGTAAATTTTATTATGTGTTTAATTAAGTATTAAACAATATTATTCATTGAATGCTTGAGTATTTTAAAAGTATTATTTTTTTAGATATCATTTGAATATATGCATAATTAAAATTTATACTTTTATTAAAAAGAATATTTTTATGTATAATTATATAAAAAAATAATCTATGCATAGCACGGGCCACAAACTAATTTTCATACAAAAATTAAGTTCACTGAAAAGGTGTCTACAACCAAATGCATCCTTAACTGAACCTAAAGTCTCATGAAATAAGACTACTTAATTTTACTAGTAAATTTTTTTCTCCAAAAAAATGCAAAACATGAACAAATAAGATTATTATAATTATTTAATTTTGTGTGTGTATATATAAACCCTCTCATCCCATAAATAATATATAAGTTGACTTTTTAAAGTCAAAACCTTTTAAATTTTGATAGTTAATCTTTTAAATATTTTATTAAAATAAATTTTTACAAAAATATATTTGAAAACCTCTTAATTCTCAAGGTTTTCTGAAAAGTATTTGTCATATTTTATATTAGTAACATATTAAAACAAAATTGAAAAAAATGATCATAAAAAATCAAATTACAGCAATCAATATAAGACAAAATAGTATATATTAATGTACATAAGAAAACATTTGATATTACATATACTTTCTCTATTTTATTTTATTTTATCTATCTTTTTAGTTTAAGATGTCCCAAAATTATGTCCTTTTTTTAATATTTAAAACTTATACATTTTTATAATTTAAAATTATTTTTTATGATTTTTTTTGTTTTTTAACATTAAAAATCATGGAACTTTAATTTTATAAAAATAATTTAATTTTAATATTAAATACATTAAAGTTAAAACATTTTTCTTAAACTCTGTGAAAATTAATACAGTCCAAATATTTTGAAACGAAGGGAGTATATTATAAGAATGAGGCTATTATAAGAACGAAACATAATACATAGATTTCTTGATGGAAATTATTATAAACTAGCAAACATATATTCCATATACATAAAACAATTCCATTATAGCTTCAATCTAACCAAAAACAATGCAGCATTATCAATCGGATAATGTCCACAAAACTAAACTCAATCCAATTTAAGAAAGTGCATTCCAATGTACTTTTTTTCTTTATATAAAATAAAACTTTATTACTTACCTTCCAGTTCTATCTTGTTCGCATATATACAAGTAATGCATTCGGGAAATTTTTTACCCAAACCTTTATGTCCTCTCCTTTTTTGACAATATTTGCTAGACAATGGGATGCCCTATTTCCTTTTCTGTTAACATGTAAACACTTTCACGATGTGAACTCTATCAACCTACATCGACCTCTTTCTATGAGATTACCTATCTGGGATAGGTCTCTATTCTTCCTCTTTATTTGGTGTACAATTTCCTTTGCTTCACCCTCCAATTCAATATGATAAAAGCCCATTTCTGCTTAAGCTTTGCTACTTCCACCATTGCCAAAGCTTTGATTATTGTAGGATCACATATACTTGGAAACTCTTGCACATTGCTCTAAGAATAGCTTTGGTTGAGTCCCGAGCCACTACTCCTATATCTCTCATTCCATTATGTTGTAAACACTTAATTTTGTTCAAAAATTTTATCACTTTAATCCAGGTTTAATTTTGCAATTGGGTCTTGATCATAATTTTTCAAGCCCATTATACAATTCATTTTCAAATGCCTAAGGATAAGGCTTAATGTGAGCTCCATGATATGACCCATTGTATTAGTTTGAATAATACCCAAAATAACCCAATAAAAAGTCCGATAAAAGATACCTTTTTAAAGTCCATTAATGGCCTATTATAGTCATTAAAAAAATAATAAAAATAAAAAATAAAATAAAATATTAAATTATTAAATAATAATAATAATAATAATAAATATAAAAAATTAATTATTAAAAAAAGGGCTTGTCCCAAAATAAAATTATGAAAGCCCAAATGAAACCAAAATAAAAACAAATGAAAGAAGCTCAAAACTAGCTAAAAAAATAAAATAAAAGCTCAAGTCGACCATAAAATCAAAGCCAAGTATTGGTCTTCTTTTAAAACCCAAGTCATGGTTAAAAAATGGGGTTGTTAACCATGCATGGGAGAAAGCTTTACATGCAAAAAAAATGAGCTGATGTTGGCGGTCTTCTAGATATAATCCTTTTAGGTAGTGGGCTTTTAGCTTATGTTCTAGTGGGTGATTGGTGTAAGGCCAAAAATTGAAACACATTAATTCAGCTCATTCCCGTCCTGAGCTTTAAGGCTTGTCCCTCAGCGTCATTAGTACTCCATCGTACAAAGAAAAAAAAAGCTATTATTATATTAAAAACTAAAAAATGGTGTGAGCGATGGAACATGAAAAACCAAAAAAAAAAATTGATGAAGAAAACGGAGGTAATGTGAAAAATAGAATAACATGAAAATTGAATGAAGTAGGGCATGAAGAAAAAAATGAAAAATGGTTTTAAAAAGAAAAATGAAAGGTGAAATTTCGAGAAACAACCAAAAAAGAAAAAAAATGAACAAAAGGGGATAAACTAGCAGAAAAATAAAAAAAATAACAGCAAAGAAAAGCTTAACAAGTAGTGAGAAAGGAAGAGAAAAACCAAGAAAGAAAAAAGGAGGAGGTAGGCACTTAGGTAAAAAAAAATTGAAGAAGGGCATGATTATAGTAAAAAAAAAGGTGAAAAGTAGCAAATTGACAGAAAAAAATCAAGAGAACATTAAAAGAAGAAAAGAGCCTAGCCATAAAAAAAGATACCGATAAAAAAATATAAAAAAAAGAATAAAAAAATAGTAGAAAAGTAGTATTCAATGAAAAAAAAAAGGGATAGGTAGTTCGTAAGTTGGTAGACACAAGCAGAAATGAAAAAATTGAATAGAAAAAAAACAAAGGAAAAAGTGAATAAACTAGATAGAAGCAAAAATGAAAAACCAACAAAAAGAACAAAGAAGCAAAAATAAAATACCAGTGGCGTAAACCAAACGTGGAGGAACAAAAAAAAGGAAAAAAAAAACATGAAGAGTAGTGGTAATAAAAGGTTAGTAAAAATGAACCAAAAAAAGAAAACCAAGAAAACTAATGAGGATGTTGGCATTCATAGAAGAAGAAATTAATAGCATAAAAAATAAGAGAAAGTTGATGTACATGAAATAAAAAATAGTAATTGGGCGCAAAAAGGTAAAAAAGCAAAAAAGAGAAGCAACGTAGGAATAAAAGATTAGAAACTAGTGGCTTACAAGTATAAGTTTAAGTTCTTTCTTTCTTGTTTGTTTACATGTGTGGATGATTTGCAAAAGCCTAGAACTTTAACCCTTTCATCTTTTTTTGGTTTTCTTTTATTTTGTACATAGTCTGCTGGGAGTTCACAGTTTTGTTCATTTTTACCTTTCTTTTAACCGTTCATAGGGTTCAAATCTTCATTCTTGGTTAATGTTTATCGACGAAAAAAGAATTTTTTTTTGTTAATATTTTATTGCATGAAAACTATTTTTTTCTCCATTTTTTCTTAAAAATTGAAAGCCATAAAAGCCTAGGAAAAGAGTTACCTATGGAAAGGGTAGAGATTAAAGCCTGATTGTCCTTTTTTTCTTCACATTGGTCCTGGTTCATGTGTACTATTATTTTTTCATTTTGCACATGGGTAGGCCTAGAGCTTATTAAACTTAGAAACTTCCCAAATAGACTCGAGGCGTGTAGGTCTAGAAATTGTCAAGTTTCCCTTTTATTCATATTTTGTAATTAAAAAAAAAAAAGGCAGCAAAAGTAATAGAATAAGTATTGAAAGCTGGGTGGAAACAGTAATGGCTAGGCTTAGCACACTGTGCTTATCTTGTTTATCTTTATTTTGCCCTTTAGTTATTTAGTTATTACTTGTACTATTTTGGGAAAACCATTTGTTTTACTTTTTTTTTTTTATTTCCCACTTATGTCATGGAATTCGGATAAAAGTTAAAAGAAGGTTAAAAATAAATAATAAATCATAAATCATAATAATACAAATACTTATAAAAAACTTAGATCATATGAATAACTTGTTACATTATTGTTAATATTATTATTTTATTATTATGGTTGTTACCATTTTATGATTATTTTAGCTTATATTTGATCTTGTTTGTTCAATGGCTTTACATAGCTATTATGTTATTAATTGACATGCTCATATTATCTTTGATTATATTCATGTATTTTAGATGATATTTGCATTTTTAAATCTCTCAAAATATAATAATAGAAAATAATAAGAAATAAATAATTGTTTTAAATTCCTACATAGACATTGGAGGGAATAAAAAAATCATGTTTTAAAAAGTAATAATTTCACCTAGATGTTGAGAAATTATTAAATAATAAAAATAAAATAATAAAAGATAAATAAATAATAAATAAAATTTTTTAACGAAAAGAAAAATATATAAAAAATATATAAAAATAATTTTTTTGAAAATCATAAAAGCAAGCTTACTCTAAAAGTTTGCCTAGATGTTGGAGATTTTTATATAGGTTCTTAAAAAATGTGAAACCTTAAAATGAAACCCTAAACCCAAGGGGAAACCTTAAACCCTAGGTAAAACCCTAAACCCAAGTGGAATCCTAAATCCTAGATAAAACCCTAAACCTTAAATAAAACTTTAAACCCTAAGTGAAACCTTAAAACCCTAGTTGAAACCCTAAATAAAATCTTGAATCCCTAAGTCTATCCAAAATCCCAAAAACCATCATAAAATTTAAGGATTTGTATGAAAACTTCCCGTGAAGTAATTTGTTCTCAAATGTTGTCGAGATGATGAAATATTTGAGAATTTTTATTTCATTAAAAATTTTCATATAATTCAATATTTTAAAATAATAAAATTAAATATAAAATAAAAATAAAATATGATCTTAAATATAAATAGTCGCACCCAAACTATGCCTAGAGGTTGAAAAGTCTAGGTTGTCTCTTTATATTTAAGAACCTGATTCTTAAATTCACATCTCATCATCTTTTATGACATACATTTGCATATATTTCATTTTTTTAGATTAATATTTGCATTCATTATGCATATATATATATATTTTAATTTTGATGTTATTTTTTAGATTAATGTTTGCATTCATTATGCATATATTTATTTATTTATTTATTTTAATTTTGACGTTTAGGTTTAATTATATCATTCTTTATTTTTATTGCATAAAAAGTTATTTGAAAAATTAGTTTAAAAAATTGATTTCAAATAAAAATAAAGTTAAAATAATTTTTTATACTCTGCCTAGTGTTAGAGAGTCACTAATAATTACTATTTGCAAAGGATGTTATTTTATTTTTAAAAGAAATTTCTAGTGAATCTCATAAGGAAAATATTATTTTTGGATTCCGTCTAAATGTTGAAGATTTTTAATTGATTTTCTTTCTAAAAATGAAGGGAATTATTATTAATTTCAAAATAAAAAACCTTTTTTATCTAAAATTATAGATAGTGCATGATTAATTGGTATCGATTTAAATTGATGCTATGAGAGTGCTAAACATTTCCCACACATAACCAACTCTCGAATCTAATCTTATTTTTGTAGACCAAAATTATATTTTTAATAAATTTTAAATCCATTTTACTATTATAATAAAAAGATAAATTTTTGGGTGACCAATTACACTCTAAAAAAGATTAGTGATGACTCTTCGTATATTCACGATTTTAAATTTTTAAGTTTAGCGATCAAGTCTCCAAATCGATATGTTATGACATCTGTACATCCAATGCCCCATCAAAGTTTATCTTGACCTTACCTTTAATTGATGCCTTTCACTGGCATTGGGGAATTAGTTATCGAGCTTTCAGGTCTTTCTTATGCTCTTTTATACTCTTCCTTGTATTGAAAAACATAACTAGCTGTATGTTTACTGCTGTGTTCTACTTGGTTCTTAACATGGTCATTCCTATTTGTCCATATAGCCCAAGAAACCATTAGGACTTTTCTCTAGCATGTATTCCTTAAAGTTCTTGGCAAGTCTCCTTAACAATTGTTCAATCTTCTATTCATGGTGCCCCTATTCTGGTCAATGAGTCTAGTTTCCCACCATACTTTTACTACTTTTGGTCATTCGACTGTTGCATGAATCACAATTTTCACCTCAATGTTACATCATTGACATATTACTTGTGCTAAAGTCATTCTCTTTTTTACGTTTTTATATACTGGGAGGATTTCATTACATAACATCCAACATAACACCTTTAACTTGCTTGGGAGGTCCACCAGCCATAATTTGTTCCACACCTACATGCCATCCCAATTTTTTTCTTGGGGATCCTTACAGTGACTATTCATTTGATCTCTAGAGATGGTATTCGCTTTAAACACTGTACACACTCTCTTTGTTGAAGTGCCAGACTAAAACACCTTGGACTTTAATCCCACTCAGTAGTATTGTCAATATGTCTTTCATCGTAACTGCTGTGAACAATTGTGATAATTTCCCTGCGTCCCATTCATTGCACTACACGTCTATAAGGTGCCTTACCTTACCAAACTCAAAGGTGTAGCCATCTAAAGGTATAGGTGCAAAGGATTTTACACCTAGTATCCATGGGTCTTGCCATATCCTAATCCTTTGTCTATTTCCCAATCTCCACCTTAAACCCAACTTTAAAACCTCCGTAACTTTACAAATGCTTTTTGTCATATCGGTTTTAAAGGCGCCAGATAAATTTGAAAATAAAAAAGAGTCATCACCAATTTTTTTTTTACTAAGTATGATTGGCCACCTATTAAAATTTACTTTTTTAATAAAAATTTTAAAATTAATTAAAATTTTATCAAAAAGATAATTTTTTATCTACGAAATAGCTCGGGTTTAAGAGTCGCTTACACGTGGGGAAGAGTTAGTACCCTTACAATACTCATTAAAAAAAAGGTATCAATTAATTATATGTTATCCTTTAATAATAACTAAAATGGTCTTGATTTTGATATTTAAAGTCTAATTTTCTTAATTTTCTTTATTGTAAAAAACATATTTATTATTATTTTTTAGTATTTTTCTATTTTTGAAAAATAAATATGTACCTTGCGTATTGAAAATTTTCTAATATATTCTAGTACTTTGACAATATTAAGAGAAATTTTTTCACCTAAGGAAATTTTAAGAATTGCTACTTGAAATTCTTAAAAATATTATTTTTAGCGGTTCATATTTATTTTTAATATTTATTTATAAAAATCATAAAATATAATATCTATAATTTAAAATTAAATAATATTTTCTAAAAATTTATATTTTTTATACTAAGATAAGAAATTATTATCGAAAATTATTCTGAATGTTCCAATACATTAACGACATTTTAGATAAATTTTCTTACTTAAAAATTTTTAAAGAATTGCTACTCAGATTTCTTTAAGATATCATCCTCAGAGATTTTATTTTTTTATTTTTATCCTTTTTTATAATTATTAAAATTTAAAAATCATGTAACAATATAATTATTTATAAATAAGTTTATTTCCTAAAAAACATATTTTTATATATCTTTTATCTCTTTTTTTAAGAAAGTTATTCAAATTAAAGAAAACAAAAATAAAATTAAAAATCATTGTATTGAAAAAAGTTTTTAAGTATTCTAATATTTTGATAATTTTTATCGATCTTTTCTCATATAGAGAATTTTCGAGAATTACTTATAAGACTTTTCGGAGTCTTATTATAAAAAATTTTTATTTAATTTTATTTCATTAAATTTATGTGGTGAAATAAATAATTATACCAAGTTAAATTAAACTTACAATCTTAACCATTTAATATGTAAAAATATTATCAACAATTTAAATTAAATATAAATTATAAAAATGCATGTAAAAAATTAAAATAAATTTGTCACAATTTGGGTCAAAACCCACTTCAGTAGAAAGGCCCAAAGCAGGTGAGTTGAGGCTTGAACCTTGTTTAGTTCAAATGTAGTCTAGTGGATCGGGCCTGAGTCGAGGTGCAGGTTGGAGCCTGGGCGAGTTTGGGTTACCAGTTGATTAGGGTCGATTTTGACCCGTCTAATTCCTTGCTTTTTTTCTATATAAGATACACTTTTTTTTTTAATTCATTTCATACTCCTTCGTAAAAGAAAAAATTTTCTCTTCTTCAAAGAAAACCAATAGTTTGCCACCTAGCTTTCACCAACTGCCATGCTGTTTGGCAGTGACTAGAGACCTTCCCTTTTTCCAAATCTTTTCAGCCCCTTCGTCCCTCTTTCCAACTACTCTCTCCTTTTTTTCTTCTTTTCTAACCCAACCAAACCTTCTTCCTTTTTCTATCCAAAATATGAACCAATCCCTATCTCAAATCAAAGCCTAAAATCAAAGATCAACCATTGCTGTTTCTATCCTCCTCTGCTACGAACCGTCATCGTCTTTTGCTACCGCTGACAACGACATTGTTGCTTGTTGGCACCAAGGTTTCTCCCTACAAGGAGGACTATGATTTATTCTTTTTTTTTTTTTTTTTTTGGTTATTGGTTGTAGCCGATTTGGGGATCTGGGGATGATGTTGGGGGTTTTAGGACTTGGGGCGGTGTTGGGGGTTCTAGTGCTTGGGTTTGGCATAGGTGAAAGGGTTTGGCTGGCTAAGGAGTTGAAAGGTTCTCTTTTTTGTTGGTGAGGATAAAGAGGGGACGTGTATAGGGTCTTTGGTTGATTGGAGCTTGCAGGGGCAAGGAGTTTGGGAAAAACTGGGTTCTTCAGCGCTCGAGGGCTTAGTTTTGGGTTTTGGTTGAATCGCGTCTTGGTGGCTTGGTCGCTTGGTGTTTAGGTCGTAAGGATAAGGGGAGTTGGGTTCGTGCCAGGACGAGGAGGCTTGCCTAGTACTTAGGGTGAGGTGCCAAGGCGTGGCTGTCAGTTGGCTGTGAAGATGAGGTGTTGGGACCCTGTGGCGAAGGCTAGGTATCCTTCTGTTGGTGAGGTTGAAGAGGGGTCCTACATGGGTTCTTTGAGTCTGGTACATGCAGAGAGATGAGAGGCTGGGATGGTGTCGAGTGGTGCTTGTGCAAGGGTTGTGAAGCGTGGGTTCTGGCCAAGGAAGATGGTGATAGGGTCTTGAGTGGGTGCAGCCTAGAGCTTGGAGATGCTCTAGAGTAGGCCAAGGCTGGTGTTTGTTTGGTTCTGTTCTCTTTTTGGTTGTTTTTCAGTTGGCTATACACCATTTCTGTTGCTCGATTGTTGGGGCATAGGTTTATTTTTGGTGTAAGAAGTTGGTTTTGGGGAAGGGCTGGGCAGTGCTCCCGGTGGGTCAAGGCTTATAGCCAATCCTGAGGGTGAAGGTAGAGGTTCGTGTGGGTGAAGGTTGGATCATTGACTGTTGGGGGATTCTGGGACTAGGTGCAAGGCTGAGGGGTTTTGGGACCTAGTGCAAGGTTGGGGGGTTCTGGGATTTGGTGTGGGTGAAGGCTTTTTTAAGATGGAAATAGATGCTCGACCTCCCCATTCCTGCTAAGTGTTTTTGAATTTTTATCTATAAATTTCATAATGGACAAAATTGTAGGATGGTGCAGGATGATGGAGCAGGAAACTGTGGACTATTATGGCCCGACCCAGGCTAGGCAAAGCTAGAAGCTATTTTGTAACGCATTTTTGTTGTTTTGTATTTTTTACTTTTTAATTAATTTTTCCTCTGTAATTTTTTTGAGTAATTTAATTAATCCTAAATGATAATAATAAAGATTGAATTAAAAACAACTAATCCTAAACAAGTTCAAAAAATCCAATTCAATGTAATGCTTAAATTAACTCAAATAAGAACATACAAATTTAGCATAAAAAATTGAACAAATTCGAATTAATTTTGACAAAATTAAATGTCTACAACTGTTTTTTTTTACATATTATTAAGAATAAGGAATAAGACAAAAACATAGATAATAATTTTGTCCAGAGTAACGATTAAAAATTTTTTTAAAGTTTTTTTATTTTTTTATTTTTTTTTGTAAGTTAATAAACTTGACCATTTGAAAACAAATTTGAAAACTCTTTTAAATAAAAACTCTATCTTTTAAAAATATAACAAAAGATCATGCCCGGAGGTTTTACAAATCTCAAAATCAAAACAGATTTAACTCAAAAAACTGACAAATCTTACACTTAGGACTTAGAGATTATGCCTGGAGGTTGTACAAATTTTGAAAATTTTGAATGCTCTTCGTATCAAAGGCATCGAAACTTTAAAAATTTAAAATATTTTACTTGAAGGTCTTATAGATTATGCCTATAAGTCTTAATGATTATGCCCAGAGGTATTACAAATTTTAAAATCTTTGAATGCTTCTTGTATTAGAGGCATTGAAACTTTGAAATTTTAAAATATTTTGTCTGAAGGTTTTACAAATCTTAAAATCTTTGAATGCTCATCGTATTAGAGGTATTGAAACTTTGAAAATTTAAAATATTTTGTCCAAAAGTCTTGAAAATTATGCCCAAAGATTTTAAAGATTATTCCTGGAGATCTTAGAAATTATACTCGAAGGTCTTACAAATCTCAGTCTTTGAATGCTCCTTGTAGCAAAGGCATTGAAACTTTAAAAATTTAAAAAGTTTTGCCGAGAGGTCTTATAGATTATGTTTGGAGGTCTTACAAATCTCAAAATTTTTAAATGCTCCTCGTAGCATAGATATTGAAACTTTAAAAATTTAAAATGTTTTGCTCGGAGGTCTTATAGATTATGCTCGAAGATCTTAGAGATTATGCCTGGAGATCTTATAAATTTCAAAACTTTGAATACTCCTTGTAACAGAGGCATTGAAACTTTGAAATTTTAAAATGTTTTGTTTGGAGGTTGTATAGATTATGCCCAAAGGTTTTACAAATCAAAATCTTTAAATGCTCATTATATCAAAGACATTGAAACTTTCAAATTTTAAAATGTTTTTCCTGGAGGTCTTGGAAATTATCATGGGTGCCAGCTTGATCTGAATGCCAACTAGACTGGGGTTAGTTTGATCTGAGTGTCAGTTAAACTAGGCTTAAAGTGTCAACTAATTTGGGCTTGGGTGCCAGCAATCTGGGCTTAAATGCCACCTAATCTGGGCTTGGGTGCCAGTTGATCTTAGCTTAAAGTATCAGTTAATCTAAGCTTAAAGTGCCAACTAATCTAGTTTTAGGTGCCAACTAATATGGGCTTAGATTTTATCTTATATTGTATCTTATCTTTTTTTTAACCCTTACACTTTTTATAGATAAGTTTTCTTTCAACCTTTCAAACCTTTTTTAGCATTCTGGTTTTTTATTAAACTATTTTCTTTTTTTTTCATCTTTTCATGATAGACTTCCTTCTTTTTTTTGTTCCTTAAAATAAATACAAATGACTTTTTTATAATGCAAATGCTAATGTTCCTTTCATATATATGCCTCTACAAATACTTTTTCTATAATACAAATGCCATGATGCAAATGCAAATGTTTTTGTTATGATGCAAATGTGAATGCCTTGGTTTTGATGCAGATGATGTAAATGTGAATGTTTTTCTCTTAATACAAATACAGTGATACAAATACGAATGTCTATTTTGTTTTTGCAGCATACAAATCAAATGTTTTTTTTTTATGATGTACATGCAAGTGCAAATGCAAATGATACAAATATGAATGTCCCATTTTTTTTGTAGCATGCAGATTAAATGTCTTTCTCATGATGCAAATGTGAACACAAATGATGCGAATATGAAGACTCTTTTTGTTTTTGCAACATGCAGATCAAATGTCTTTATGATGATGCACATGTAATTGATGCAAATGTAATTGTTTTTGTTTTTTTTTTTTTTGTACAACATGCACATGTAATTATTTTTATTTTTTTTTTGTACAGTATGCAAGTCAAGTATCTTTCTCATAATGCAAATGTAAGTAGACTTGGTAATTGTAGACACAACATGGTGATACGACATGAAAACAACACGAAAAAAATCGTATATGTATTTTAAAAAAATATGTTTCGTGTTTATTCATATTGGCACGAATTTCAATATGACATAATTTGTGTCGTATATGTGTTAACTAGTCTAAACACGTGACATGACATGAATAACACATTTAATTTATTCTTGTTATACGAGTACATATTTAATATGTTTAACATATTTAACACATTTTTTATATTTATTTTAATTTAATATAAACATATAAAGATTATTTTAATTTTTAATCTTTTAATTATGATAATTAGCTATTTAATATCATGTAAAAATTAATTTAAACATTTAATTATGATACTTATTTAATAATTATTATAAAATTATTTTTTATATTAATAATATAAATACAATATAAATATTAATATTAGTCCTATACATTATTATTTTATTATTTAATCTTTAATAATTTATTATTTTGAATTTGATACTAAAAATTAATATATTTATGTAATATAAATTAAAATTTAAACATATATATAAATATATATTAAATGAGTATTAAATTTTTTATTTTTTAATATGTAAGTACTTTTTAATAGTATTAAAATGTCAAATTTATTAAGTTATAAATGAAGAATAGTTTATAGTTATTTATTATTTTAGTCATGTTCTTGTATATATTCGTATTAGTCATGCCTATTCGTGTATATTTGTGTTTGTCATGTCTATTTGTATATATCCATATTATTCGTTTTGTATTTAAATGAATTAATTTTATATGTGTTAATCGTGTTGCGTGTAACACTTATATTAAACGTGTCGTGTTCGTATTTAGGATTTAAATATGTTTTATAATTTATGTCATATTTGTATTTTAATAATTCGTGTGACTACACGTGTTAAACACAATACAAGACACGACACAAAAACATAAATTGACAAGTCTAAATGCAAGTGATGTAAATGTGAAGACTTTCTTTGTTTCTTTTTTTTTTTTTGAAAAATCTTTGTTCAAATTTTCAACGTTCACTCTTCACTAACAATGATCTTAGTTTTCTACATAAAATACTCAAATAATCTCTAAACCTTTCAAAAGTAATCACAAAATTACCCCATTTAAAGTATTTTCGTAATCAATGAAAAAAGTTAAAAACTCATGACTTTTGAATCTCTTGAAAATTGATGATCACTATTTGGAATGCTTGTGGATGGTGGTAATTGATAATTCAATTTTTTTCACTAGTTGGCATATTTTAAGGAAGGCTTAACGAAGGTTGTAAGTATTTTTCTTGGGCTCATGACAGAGAGAATTTTTCTAAAATGATTTTCTTTTATTAAAAAATTATACTTCAATGTGCATCAAAACTAACCATTATTTTTGGAAAAAAAATATATGAAGAGAAAAATGCTGATTTTTTTTACTCTTTGGTGAAATGTAAAGTTTTTAAAGGGTATTGGTCCTTCAAAAGGTTTCGCATCTTGACTTTTTATTGTAGGTAGAACCTTGAAACTCTAAAATTCTTTTGAGACCTTAAGAGTGGCTTTAGCTCTAAACTGCCCTTTTTGGGTTTTCACCTTAAAGCTATATTTTCTAACAATGAAGAACTTGGTAAAATTTTGTCAATTAATAATAGGTATATAGCTCTTCAAAGCAAGTATCCATATTTGATCAAAATGGACTTTTCAAGGTATGTAATGTAGGCCAAGGTTTAGGGTTCTGAAAGAATGAAGAAATAAGCTCAAAATATATTATTTAGAGTAATTAAAACAAAGATTTTATGGAGCATTCTTTGCATGAAAAGCCATGTGTCTTTCTTTCTTTGCTATTTTTTTTCTTGGACACATTTGATTTTAACTTTGGCATTCTACTCTCTTGAATTCTATCTTCTTTTTATTTGGGATTCTTACTGATACTTCATTCATTTTTTACCTTAGGCTCTTATTTCTGAAGAGCATGTTTTCATTTCTTTGCTTTTTTTTCTTTTTTTTTTTAATTTTTTGTTTTAAACATTTAACTTCATCTTTGGCAAACTACTTTCTTGAATTTTTACAATTCTAACTGTAACCTTATTCACTTTTTACCTCAGACTCTCATCTCTAAGGTGCATGTTTCTTTGTTATTTTTTTGTTTTTGCTATTTTTTTCTTTTCTTTTTTTTAAACATTTGACTTCATCTTTAGTAAACTACTTTCTTGAGTTTTTGGAATTCTAATTGAAACTTCATTCACTTTTTATCCTAGGCTCTTATCTTTGAGGTGTATGTTAGATGCTCTCAATATCAAACACTTTTCTTGAAGTTGGTCTCTTAAAGATATCTTTATTTTTCCCTCTAGTGTAAAAAATGATCTTTAATCGGGGTTCATTTTGGAACAAAAAATTTGATAGGGTCAAATGGGTAACAAATGGATGATTTTTCTTTATGTGAAGGATAGAGAAAGATGACCATTCATAATTTCAAACATGATCACTTAGTTAAAAAAATAGATTATTTGAAAAATGATATAAAAGGCTTTTTTTTTTTTTTTTACTTTTGTGTTATAACCATTAATCGTTTTTGCATGACTGATGCCCCATCTTGTTTTTCACTCAAGGTTCTTA